>NW_027210604.1:2200000-2232500 GCF_029030835.1 Brachyistius frenatus
AAAGCGGGCGTCAGCGTTCTGTTATGAAAGGACAACAGCTGGAATGCGTTGATGTGATTGTACAACACTCCTGAACTAATTAAAATTGTTCATTATTATTATCATTATTATAATTAATGGCATTGTCGTCGCTGCTTTTTGCTGTTCTCATTATTATTGAGAAACGCTGCTAATTTCCTCTCCAGTATGTCGTCAGCTCCACGGTCTGAGATTGTTTTTTTTTCCTTTTAGTTTTTTTTTTAAGCGTATGAATGCAGATGCTGTAACTTTTGGTTTAAAGGTTTTATCTTTCACAGGTCAAAGTTTTTCCATACTTTTCTTAATTTTAAACCCAGTAACATATCAGTTCATCTCTCGATACTTTCTGACTTCCTTACACGCTGCATGTTTTCGGCTAAAAGAAAAATAATATCCTTTAAACAGCTGTCGTTTTTAGCGAATGGGTTTTGAATTTCTTCGAACGAATTAGTGTCATGAAGTGCAACAGTGGGGCTCTCTGATAGTTTTTATTTATTTTTTTTTTATACTTTTTTAAGACAAATGGAGGTGTGAGGAATGACATTTATCAGGCATTGACATAGTAGTTTGTGGGTTTCGGTCTTTATAGTTTTTTTTTTTTATGATAAAAAAAAAAAATACAAGGAGTTTTCAATCAGACGTCTTAATTCCCGTCTCTGTTCATTCAGACGCTGCCGGCTCATCTGGCCGTGTGTAGTAGCCTCGAACAGAGATGTCTGTGTGGTGGAGGCTGAGCTTAAAACAAAAAGAGAGCATTTCAAATGATAACACACACACACACACACACACACACACACACACACACACACACACACACACACACACACACACACACACACACAGACCCTTTGTGAGCTGCGATCGAGCTGCCGTTTCTGATGGAGGGTCGGTGTGGGCTGTCAGCCAGAGGAGCCTTTCATCCTCCCTCCCTCCCTCCCTCCCTCTCTCTCTCTCTCTCTCTCTCCTACAGGAACCCTTCGTCTCTCTCTTTGTCTCACACACTCCATTTTTTCCTGCCACTCTACATCTCCATCCCCTCCTGACTCCGCCTCCCCCTTCATCTAATTTCCGGTGCGAATGTGAGGACGGACGGCGACGTGCCAAAAGTGTTCTGCACACCACAACATCACGCACACACACGCGCACACACACACACACACACACACACACACACACACACACACACACACACACACACACACACATCACACATACCCCCTCCCCCCCACAACCCCTACACACACAGAGGAAATGCTTTCACACCGATGCTGAACGTGAAGTAGGTCAGATCACATGAACATGTTCACACGGTGCAGCGGGAGGGAAAATTAAAGTGCATTTGAATGAACATATCTCACAACGTGTGGATGTTGAACTGGAGCGAGAGGAAGGAATGAAAAAGACATCCAGGACCTTCGATTCCCCCCCCCCCCCCGAGTTTCCCCTATAAAAAGGATTTCTTGGTCAAATGGATAAACTGAAAAACACGTTTATGTCCGACACGAGACACAAGCACTCCACTGAGGGGAGTTTTATTTATAGAAAAGTAGAGCCAGAAGCTTCTTTAAATTTCTAACAGCACATTTGCATTTGAAAGGCCTCTTTTCTTTCTGGTTTCCTTTCTACCCTTAATAAAGGGATGTCAGTCAGTCGGTTGCTCCATTAGTTCGGTTCAGACTAAAATATCTCAACAGCTACGTGATGGATTATTTAACTTTCGTGATACTCTGGCTTTTTTCTAAAGCGCCTCCGTGAGGCTGACATTTTGGGGTGTCACTGAAACGTCTCTACAACTATCGGATGGATTATAAACTATGATCCGGTTGCCAACAGGACAAAAAAGATTTTGTCTTCATTGCTAATTAACAAATGTCGGCATGCCACTTTCTTGAGACATCTGAATAATTTATCATATTATTGAAACTGATTATAAATATTGAACTATTGCTTTTGAAAAAAATACCACCATCAGGTTGCTAAATGAATCCAGCAGCAAGAGAAGGCTTCAGCCACAGTTTTATCTGTTTTTAGAGTTTAGACAGACGACATCATCTGGATCGCCCCCTGGTGGGCTACAAACTCCGCCTCTTACCTTTTAGTTGTTTTTTTAGTTAAAAAAAAAAAAGAAAGAAAAGTGCACATTAAATACACTTTTAACAAATATAGTTTCTTTATGGCTCACCTCTGTTCAGGAATTGTACCTACAAGTTAAACAATTGTTCCTTTAAATAAAAACGGAGGTCTTTGCTAAAGTCAGCAGCCATCGAGTCGTTTTGTTCCAGGTTGACCGAGCTGATTCTTCTCCAGAGTGATTTGCAGTAGAAACAACACAGTTTACTTCAACTTGGAAACAAATCTGTTTCCTGCAGTTGTAAATATTCCTGAGTTCACCTGAAGACACACAAGTTCAATCAGGTCGGCCTTTTCTGTTCGGAGATTTCTCATTTCCGGGTAATTTTTTTGAAGACAATCTGCACGGGTCCATTTTGACCCGACCGTGAAAGCTCTGACAACTGCATTAACTTCCTGTCCTCTCCTTCCTTCTGCGAAACCACCCGGTCAGATGACGTCATGCTCCAGCGAGCTACTGCAACCTTCACGCATACACAATGGGAATTTGCAGAGCGCACACACACTTTCACACACTATCACCAGCGTGATCTCATCCGCAAACACAAAAGACGACCAAAACCTCACTTTGAAAGGACGTTTTTTTTTTTTAAGCAGTCTGAGTCTGAGAGAAGGAATGTTAGTTCCTAAAAGTTGATCTTCTTGCTTCTTGGTGGCCTGAAGGGTTTTACTATAAAGTGCGTGTGTGTGTGTGTGTGTGTGTGTGTGTGTGTGTGTGTGTGTGTGTGTGTGTGTGTGTGTGTGTGTGTGTGTGTGTGTGTGTGTGTGTGTGTGTGTGTGTGTGTGTTCCTGCTTGATAGTTTGATTTGTGTCATTTGTCCTATTTGCCAAAATGAAACGTCTGCTATCCCGTGGGAAATCTCAGTGAGTGACAAATGGAAATTTAAGAGCAACTTTGTACTGAAGAGAAACACTAGAACCGGTAAAAAAGAGGACATTTGGACTTTTGTAGAAAGACACGTTGATATTAAAGAGAAGATATTGGGAGCACTGCTTTGCTATCTGCAGTATCTTAATCATTTTAAATGAAACCCAACAAGACATAACGTCGGAGTTGCTGTTTTTGTACCACAAATCTGGAATCTGGATTCTTTTCTTTTTTTTTATCCTCAACTACAGCCGTGTTTTATTTTCTTAACTACTCCAACGGTCAAATCATTAAATTGCATCCACACTTAGCTAGTTTACCTTAAAAAAAAGTCATTCTTTCAAAACCTTTTTAAGACTTTAAGACCGCAGCACTTTTGTGAATATTACTGTGATGCCAGACATGTATTATATTCAAGCATCGGTCCACTAACGGACTCCCTGGTGGTCGTGATATAACATGCTTCTGATATGATTTTACTGGAAACTCGATCATCACTTCGGAGCAGCAAATAAATCAGAGTTTTTTTTTCTAAATATAAACCCACGAGCATCTGGAGAAAACTAAAACTGTGTTAGTCTTGCACATGTGTGCCTGAAGGATGAATACAGCTGCTATGCATGAGTTCATGGATGACAAATGTGTGTGTGTGTGGGAGGTAGCTACATATGGAAAACAGAGGAGGTGGAATGAATAAAGGAGATCATTTTACATGGATGACATGTGTCCTAACACCTTTTTCGTTCATTATTAAAGGGGAACTTCGGTATTTTGCAACCTGGACCTTATTTTTCCACCCAGTTAGGGTCTAAATGGGAACAATAACTTTTGAAATCAGTCTAGTGTGGATTGAGAGTGCTTCAGATGGCAGCCACAAAACAGCCTGCAGTGTAATACCACTGCGTGTCGTCCGTGTGCGTCCACTAAAAGTGTTTGTTTTTGCCACTGACAGGCTCAGACTCTTAATAGAAATATTTGACAACGTTATGGAAACAATCTCTAACCACAGTGTGCGTAGCTTCCGGTACTGAAAAATGAGGCCAATGCAGAAGTGCCTTAAGCTGCAATACCACCGGGTGCCACTAGAGGCCGGCTCCAAAAAGCCTCCGGCTCCATAGACTCCCATTCAACTTCCCTCATCAAATACAAAGTCGCTAAAATATCTCCAGCAATTATCTCGGTGTTGTTAGCTGAAGTTGCTCCTTCTTATTAGTTGTCTGGAGGTCCATCTGAAATCTGTAATCCCTCATTAATTAGAAAATAAGCTTCAAAAAGATGTGTTTTGGGGGGGGGTGTCTGTTTGATTGACAGGCCTGTGGTGCAGTCAGGTTACAGCTGTCAGTGGGCGGGACTTAGTATCGCCGGGTTTCCAATCAGACCAGTCAGATCCACCGCTGGCTCCTCTCCCCACAGCTTGCCCAAATATGGTCACACTTCCTGCTCCGAACTGGCAAGATGGTGACGGACAGAATCCGAACCGGAGGCTTCATAACGTTCACAAACCGACGGGCGACGTCGCCGCTGGTTGCCGCTCGTCTCTAACCGAAGCAAGAAGTCTCATCCCGAACCGACGTGTACCACTGACGATGAGACGGCGATAGCTATCAAACAAGTAATTCTATGTGGTTTTTTTCCCGCCTCCGTCTTCCCTCAGCGGGCAGCAGGAAGACACAGAGAGCTTAAGTAGCCCGTCATGTCGCCGGGTTGATGTCCCAAAGTGACGCAGACGGTGAAGGGCTAATTAACGGCTGGAGAACGAAGGCTCTGACATTCTGCCCACCAGAGAGGCTGTCACACACACACACACACACACACACACACACACACACACACACACACACACACACACACACACACACACACACACACACACACACACACACAACGCAACGGGCACTGCCACCTGCTTCACCCACTCTCCAATTACTGAACTCAGCTGGAGGTTCAGACGTTCTGCCTGCAGGTGTGAGTTTAACATTGCACATGCGATTAAATAAAAATGTACGTCAGAACGATCGAGCGTGATTTAAAAAAAAAACAAAAAAAACGCGGCTGTCCGGTCAGAGGTGACGATGAACGTGGTCCTCGATTCGTTCACGGCGAAGCAGCTGCAGAAGCTGCTGCTCTTAGTCGGATCGCCGCGCCGAAACAAAACCTCGTCCTCTTTGCTCGTACTGCGAAGCTTTAAAAAAAAAAAAAAAAACGTAGGAAGGATTCCTCCTCACGTGGACGAGCTGGACGATGCGTTTTCTCTCTCTCGACACGTTGCCCGCGTTTACGACAGCTGCCGACGCGACAGTATTCGAGCAGGAAGTGGAATCTTGCTGATGAGCAACCGCTCTCCTTTCCCGTCCTCCGCCAATCGACGACGTTTACCATCGGCGGCGAGCGGAAATGCACGTTAAAAAAGAAACAAAACAAAAACAAAAAAAAAGCGGCGAGCGCTCCCTTTAATGCCGGCGATATTTGATATCCACGGAGCTCGGCGGAAGGGTGAGGGGTTCAGACCTGGATTAGCGGCTGCCGTTGCTGGATATTTTCCCGGTGCTGCCTTTCTCTGCGGTTCAGTGACTTTAACTGGTTTCCTGGAAATTCTGAATCATGACTGCAGCCTGTGAGCGATCCACTTTCTGCTGGTTCGGAGCTGCGGGAGGGATTAAACGACGCGCCGGGTCGGTTTACCGCTGCAGCTCCGCGCTCCTCGCGGAGGTTCGTCTCTGATCACACGTCGGGGAACATCTTACAACGCCGTCTTATTTTTCTGAAAATATTTACGGGGCAGTCAGCAGCGTGATGAAACCCGCTGAAATTTCAGCGGACGTCAGGAGTCGATCTGCAGAAACCGCATCAGAACCGACGCGTACTTTGCACGTGGCCGCGGCCCCGCGCGTTGACAGCGCCGCAGAAGCCCGAGTACAAAGCACACAAAAAAAACTGTATTCACTCCAAACAACAACAACAACAACAACAACAACAACAAAGAAGCAGATGGAGGAGGAACATCCTCTTGTTAGAGCTGATGCAGGCCTGAAATAGATGCATCATCCTGCCTCCTGACACTAATGGCGGGGGACGGAGAGCCTGTTTCAAATATTCAGCCCGACGCGAAAAGTCATCGCTCACGAGAAGCGGGCGGGAAGGGAGGAACGCGGCGACGGATTAAAAATAGCGTATCAGAAGTTATGTAAAGGACAAAAATAATTCGGCGGAGATTTCCCGCTGCATCATATTTTCTCTCTTTACTGTACTGACACGGTTATTAAGAGCTCCGTAGGAGACTGATGGTGAGACGCCGCGTGAACTGCGAGACGGAGAGGAAGTGAACGGGCAGATACTGGACCACCTGCTGCTTCCTGTAACACGAGGCTCATTCTGCGTGAAACACAGTCGGTGAAACGGACAATTACCCCCCCCCCCACCCCCTCCATCCCTCCCCCTCCCTTCCACCCACCATGAGGCAAATTAATGTACAGACGAGTAGGTGGTTCGTCGCCAACGTGTGCAAGTTCGTCCGATTCCACCTAAACAGGTCCGAACAGTTTGTTTCTGCTCACGCAGACCTGGAAAGAAAGAAAATGGCGGCAGCGACACGACGCAAAGGTTTCTGTGCGAAATGTGTGAACCGGCCCGAGTTAAACAACGGAGGTGTGAAAAAACAACAACAACAACAACAGCAGCAACAACAGCAACGACATGGTGCCTGAACTTTGCGGCTCCACGTGAATCCTTTTTTTTTTCTGTCTCCGCCAGACGCTGCAGTCCCAGTCGCGATCTTGACGCCCATCCATACTGCTGCTCTTTGACAGGCACGTCATGATTCGTATCTTCCTCTTGCGCTAGAAACGGGACGGGTGCATCAAGCCGGATATTATTTTACATTTCCAATTTCAAAGCCAGGCAACGGCAGAGTAAAATAGACCTACTTTGTCCTTTTTTTTTTTTTTTTTTTTTCCTCGGGTTAGCAGCTTGGCGAGCATAAAAAGATAACGAGGCTTCAGAGTACTTTATTCGTACGTCATGCGGTCGACTGAGAAACAGAATCAATCTGGGGGTTTATCCCCCAGTGGGTTGGCGGTGCCGCTTGGCAGTGCTGCTTTTAAACCAATGAAACTGGACCACTGAGAGGCTTTAAATCACATCTGCGGCAAAATGTGACCGAATGCATCGGTCCACATTTCCTCAGAAATAATAAGACACTGTCGGTCTATTTTGTTTCTTCCGCACCTAATCTCCATCTTCAACCATTCAAATCACACAAATCTCCCACTGTCTACCTGCTACAAACCTATTTCTGCATTTACTGCATCTCCTACAACTATGACTTCAACTGTGAGCTTTAATAAGGCCACAAGAGACAAAAAAAAAAAAAAAATTCAAAACAAGGCTGAGATATCCCTATTTTTGTTCCTTAGTACGGGCGAATCTACAAAAACACAAGGTCCTACATTTCCAATGGTGCAGCTGAATGACAAATTGTACAACTATAGAAAAAGGTTTCTGTAGTTTTGAGCGGCCGTTACTCAAACTGGAGGACGTTAGTTGGGGACTACTTTAATCAGCGGATGAGTCCACAGTCGGTGCCGAAGTGAGTACCCGTGAAGGTGGTGAACAACCCGGCTTTAAATCCTTTACGATGTCCCCGATCTTATGGGAACAGGATCCGGTTTGAAATGTTTTGATGTCTTGTTTTCAGCTCAGTCGCTTCTGTTCTTTTTCTTCTTGAAATGAACACGCGCTGAAGTCGGGATGACATTTCTCATCTGACGTTCGCTCCCTCCCGCCGCGGCCGAGTGCAGCGTTATTGATTGGCCCTGTCGATACAGGCCTCCTCCTAACTCGGTTAGCTTTGTTTATGGCTCGACTTAAACGCCTGGAACGGCCCCGGCTGCTCGGAGGAGAAAAACAGCAGAGGACATCCGTGTCCTCGTCATTTGATTAAAAGGCCCCCGCCGGACGAACGCTGAGTCGACAAATCTGATGTTTGGGGAAAAAAAAAACAAGAATGAAGATGAAGGAAAAGTTCCCCAGATTTCCAATGTGGCTTGGAAAAATATTTAATGTTCTTTTTTTTTATTTCTTTTTTTTAATCTTTCTTAGACCTCATTATCGGATTTAAAATGATATTCGACAATTTTTTGTTTTTTTGTTCACGGTGGAAATTTTAAACGTTTAACAATTTATCAAAACAAAACGAAAATATCTAGTAATATCCACTTCTCCATTCATGACTTCTTCCTCCTCAAATCGATCAGACGCCTTCGGCCGGACTCGGCTGTGACATTTCAGCCTCTCATTGATCCGGGTTCTAAAACCGGTGTCCCCAGCAGGACCTTTAAGCGCCGGCTCCTCGCAGAGTTAACAGCAACTCCTGCTGCTGCTGCCGCTGAAGCCGCCGAATCGAGAAAAAAAAAAAAGCGTCTGGAACGGAGACTTCGGGGTCGATGCCGGTGAACAGAGCTGGGGTTGTAATGACATGGCACCGCAGGAGGGACGGGCCCCTCAAAAAAAAATACTGCACAGGAAAACGGGACCGAATAAAAGCCGGGAGCGAGGATCTGTAAAACCTCTGCAGCCTCCGTGGCGAGCTGAAAGGGTCTGAGGGGAAACCGAGGCGAGAGAAACTGTGTATTTAAAAGGTCAAAGGCTCACATGTGACTCGCTCTCTTCTCAGCGGGCAACGGAGACGCTGTTAGAAAAAAAAAAAAAAAAAAAAAGATCCCAGAAAGAAGAAGACGAGCAACGCGAGCTTCCAGGAAACACGTATGACACATCGATTTAATTTGATTATTGAGGCTAAACAGAGAATCACAGTTTTATTAGATTCACATTCCTAAAACTAACCACAGTGAATCGTCCTTTCATTAAAGGGCCAGTGTGGAGGATTTAAGAGGATCTACAGGCAGAAATATAATAAAATTTTCATGATTATATTTTCATTCGTGTATAATCACCTGAAACTAAGAATCGTGGTGTGTTTATTTCCCGAGAATGAGCCCTTCATGCCTACAGAGGCGTATGAAGGCCAAGTGGTGCTGCCATCTTTCCACAGTAGCCCAACAGGGACAAACCAAACATTTCTTATAAAAGCCATTACATATAACATGTTAGATTGCAACGATGTAAAGATGAGCTGGCGCTCATTCAAATATAATGTCCCTTCGCACACGAGGCGCCTGCAGCCTCGCACGGCGCCGCTCCTTTAAATGGGTTTAATGTTCTGTTTTTTTTTTATTTCAGAGCCGCGTCGATTCAACTTTATGATCATTAAGGAGGCTGCTGTTTGTGTTGCTGTTGTATTTATATTATTTGGGCCTCGTTGATATGAATAGTTTGCGCATGATGTTATGAACACCGACGGCATCCTCCAAAATGACCATGAAGTTGAACTCTTAAAAAAGAAAAAAAAAAAAAGAAAAGCCTGAACATTAAACATTTATGGACAGGACATTTAGTGCAGGACTGTTGTTTAGTTTTTGCAAAGTAGATCTAATAAACTGGTATTTCCAACATGAAGTGCATCGTTCACTTTTAAAGTGCACCTTGTTTCTCCACTGAATAACCTGCAGCGGTTTCTTACGCCTTTTAAAGACTTATTAAATACCGCAACAAACTTTTTTCACAGTCAATTCTTGTTGGTTTTATGTTTGTGAATAAAACAATGATGCAGGATGTTTACTCATAATTCCATTGATGGCATTTTTGCTAGTCAGTTCTACTAGTGTTTAATAACTAGAAGTTTTTTTGTTGATATTTCTTTAATGTAGGATTTTGTCTGACTATAAAATGTATTCATTACAAAATGTCTGTTTAACGATTTTTTTTTTTGGTTTTTTTTTTTTTTGTCACATATGTTCACATTTGTAGAAGATCCGAGGGAGAACAGCTCACGGCCGTTCCGAATAAATAAAAAAAAAAGAAATGATATTAGTAAAAGTTATAAACCACTTGAGACCTGCTGGCAGCACATTTGTTGAGGTGTTTGAATGACAGCCTGATAATCGCTTGTCGTAATAACCTGATGATGGGCAGTCAAAAGTCCAAAACTTTGTCTGAGGACCCACTGCACACTTTCCTCTTATTATTCATTGGTATCATATTTCATCGATGAGTTCGGAGTGAAATCTGAAACTCGAAAAAAATTTCCATTTCCTTTCATGGTCATGCAACAACAGCAGAAATGCGTCTGTCCTAAAAAAAAAAAAAATTAAAAAAAATTCCAAACATCTCCACACCCTCAGCGTTCACACACACACACACACACACACACACACACACACACACACACACACACACACACACACACACACACACACACACACACACACACACACACACACACACACACACACGGGTTGATCTCCCACATCCACACTTGCTCTGGAGGTTTCTGTGAGTTTTTGGACATATGAACAAAAGCTTCTTACCTGAAGGGATCAAACGGCATCAGGAAGACGACATGGAAGAGAAGAGAGAGACAGAAGATTAGTCAATTTCATGAATTTGGACACAACACATTGTACTTGAAAAAAATTAAATAAGAATTTCAGTTTGAAACCAACAGTCCAGAAATTTGGGAATGAACTCTGGTCCGCGGTACAAGACTTTGAATTAAGACTTCTTTACATCCTAATTATTATTTTGTACTTCAGAATTATGTTATTGTTGAGCCCCACGATAGTTTTCATGATTGTTTCCTCAGATACCAAAAAAAAAAACAGCCAGAACTCTGAAGCCAAATCGATCACAGACTGTCAATAATTTTCATAGTCGATCGATTGTTTAAACCACTTTTTAAAAAAAAAAAAAAAAGTGAATATTTTCCAGTTTCCTTTTTTTCTATGATTGCAAAATCTTTTGGTTTTGCTGTTTGCAGCCCAATATTTCTGTGATGGGATAATAAGGCCTTTTTTTTTTTCTTTTTTTTTGCTCGACACAGAAACAATGTAATTAATTTGATACAACACAACTTTACAACAATTCATTATCGAATTGGCATTATTCAGAATATTCTCCTTCTTTCTCGAGAAGTAAATTTAATAATACAATTTTTAAAAAAGCATCTGAAGAAGCAGTGCTGGTTTCTTCTTCCTCCCACTAAGGCTGAAATGATTGTTCTCGAGGGCAGGTGATGAGCCGACAGAAAACAGCTTCACCGCCAGAGTTGTGGGTTTGACTCTCCACAGACTAAACATCCATGACCTCAGAAAGCTGAACAGCATGTTTACCCGACAGCGAGAAACAGAAAACGGTGATAAAAATCTGAGGTCGTACTGAATGAACCTCGGCTACGGAGACGAGAGGGGATGATGAGAGCAACGCAAGTCATCACAGCGACTCGGATTTCATTCTGACTTTCCTCAGTCGGCCAGCCAAGAAGCATTATTGTGCACTTAAAGAAATAAAGCCTCAGCACTGGCACACCCCTAAAGGAAATCTGGAAATAAGCTGCACTAACTCCCCGAGTGAAATGTGGGTGGATCATTTAGAAACAAGAGCAGCCTGCTGAGTGGGAGGAACCGCTCGAAGATTACAATATCCGTCTTAAATCAGTCTTTGTTCTGCTGATTCATCCGCCATAAGAGACTTACCGGAGGCCGGCATTAGCCCGTTTCATCTCGAAACATTAACTTATTACTTTGACACGTAAAATATGCCCGAGCCTCGTGATGAAGTCACAGCTGTCACACAGTTAAAGTGACGTAAAACTGGAGAGAAATGTTCCGTCGACACTGGTTTAAACCTCCGATCGGATCGTCGGTAAGGAGGCTTTTACAACTTCACAGGAACGCACTTAAAAACTGAGCCCGGTGGTTTTTCTTTTTGTCAGCGTTGGGCTAAGTGTCGCCGCGGTAACAGATATGCACAGATATCCATGGCGTCCACAGATCGAAGCCGCTGGTGATCCGGCAGGTTCAACTTTTTTTCTGGCGAATTATCACAACTACTGGTTTGGTTGTGATGAAATCTAGTTGAAAATGAAGGACAATAACTTCGGTGATCACTCCACTTTTTCTCCGGAGAGTCCTGAAACAGGGGGAAGCTCATTAGCCGCGTTGCACCATCCATTTTTTTATTTATTTATTTTTTTATTGAACCATTTCCACAGAAGAGCAATCAATGGCTGTCAGACCGTTACGGGACAGGAGTCGGTACAAACACAGTATGTCCGAATAAACAGGGTGAGATTATCATCCCGACCACTCCGTTAACTGACTACGAGCAAGTTCACTCGCTTGGACACCTTTAATTTTCTCGTGTTTTTTGTTTTTTACATTTTCTCAGATATTCATGGTGACAAATGGCCCAGGACTCCTTGAGCGCAAATATTTCAGAAAAATATATCAACTGGTTCGGATGGACCGGCATCAAATTCTGCTTTAGTCATTAAAACATTCACGTAGCCCTTAAAATAAAGTCGAGTTCAATTATTGTATCTCATTATGACGCGTGTGAGCATGTGCGGGTACATTAAGATCAATTTATAAAGTGTGACGCTTTCTTGTGAGTTAAAGCAACAAACTATATATAAAATAGATCAAGTAAAGTCCACATAAAATGAACCGTTTCTCACCGATGCATCAAAACGTCAATTGAAATAATCCAGTTATAATCCACTGTAATCAAAGTAAAAAGGGACATTCTGTATATTCACTTGAATATTTATTACATTTAGCTGACGGTGTCTCATTATTATTTACTAATATTGTCAACACAGGTCTTTAACTACTATTTGGTTCATCGATGCGACTTCTTCCACCGCTGCACGTTTCGACAGGACACTTCTATGTATGGACACGCCGGGGGACGAGACATCCACCACGGTGGAAGGGACACGCCACTTTTGCGATAATCAAATCAAACAGTAGTGTCTTCTACGTGGCGGCGTTCTGCATTTCTGGCCTCGGCTGTTAACAGAGAGAAATAATTCATCCCCGACGAGGGAAGGAAAGCCCTGGTTATTCCCTCGGCGGGGCGGCATACAGTAGATTAGAGCACGGAGAGAGAGAGAGAGAGAGAAGGTGACCAGAAACTGTGTCGAGATGGTTTTTTTTTAGTTGTTTTTTTTAGCCGGAGCACAAAGCAGGAGTGAGATAAACCTCGGCCTGCTGGGAGATGGCGTCTGCAGACACAGATACGAGGAGAAAAGAAAAAAAAAGGGGACGGGAGGAGGAGGAGGAGGTGGAGGGATGTTTCCTCGACCAAAAAAAACCCCATCAAACTCCCTGGTTTCTGCCCCGCAGCATCACCACCTAATGGAAAAAACAAGTATTTTAAGTTCTTATTGTAGTTTGGAGGCTGTCATCAGACGGAGCTCCGCGCCAGGACGCCGCACGGGGTCCCAACATGCTGCTTTTCCCCGCAGACAGATGGGCCGCTCTCTGTTCCTCTCAGAGGACAGAGGGCCGGATCTTTGTTTGTTTTGCGACTCCAACGTCTGTAATTGTCAACAGCGAAGGAAAGGAGGGAGGAAGGACGGCCGCTGGCCGGCGTCCAGCGTGGCGGTGATCCTGCGTCGTCGTTCCGTCATACGTGGAGCAGCTGCGGTCGTGTTCACGGCTCCGACAGCCGGAGGAAGAGGAGCGCACGTCGAGATGTCTTTCAGGTCTTTGACGGCGGGTCATTAAACGTGACGCTCAGCGAGTCCAGGAAGTCGTTTCATCGCAGAGGCTTTGTAATTAAATATTCAAGCCGGGTTGCTGTGCGCGGCCCCGAAATGTCGCTGCCCCATTTATGTTTTTAATGCAAAGCGGGTCAAAATTATGAAACCGAAGTGTTTTTTTGTTTTGTTTTTTGCTTTTAAAGAGAAAGTGTGCCCTCTTGTTCGCACCAGACACTCCCTTCCAGCTTATTCTAAAAATGTAGAACACACAAAGGGAAGGGAAAGAGGGGGGGGGGGGGGGGCAAACTGACCGACCATAACCGCACAGTGTAAACAAGGATTGCGACACCCGTTCATGTGGTTAACCAACCATGAGCGACCACTGATGGGTTTGGAGGCGGAGCTTTAACAGGCATTTAAAGCCATTTTAAGCACCTTTAAGAAACAATCGATGCGCAGGTTAATATCTCGTTACGTCCGACGGTGTTTCTGTCGTTGCGTCCCCTTCAGGTCAAGACGTTGGAAAGTCGAAAAATGGAAATTCTCGAAAGGGTTTCATGGCTCACTGCCCTCAAACTACTGCCCTCCCCCCATAAATGCAGACCCTGATGGTCTTCTTATGCAACGCAGCCCCTGTTTCCGGTCGGATATAAATCAAGTGTCAGATTTCTATCTTACAGATGGCACAATGACGCCGAGCACAAACACCAAGTGCCGTTTGTTATTTTCCGCTTCCACAGCGCGTAAAGAGCAAATGCATTTGCACCCATCTTAAAATGACGCGTGGTCACGGAGCGTTGTCGGTGCATTGTTTTGTCGGTCTTACGAGTCAGTGATGCAGTAGTTTACTGTTGTCGAAGGACAACACGCAACCACTCGGCTCGTTACACACACACACACACACATACACGGACATGCAGCAGCACGCAAACATGCAAAAGAGTGAATAAAAAATAAAAAAATGACAACGTGAAAGATCGTTATGGTGAACATCAGTCGGATCCATCTGCAAACGAGCATATCTGTTTCCTCTGGAGGAGTTCTGTCACACTCCTCAGATAATCCGGGGTTACGATAGTAACCAAGGTGCGAGCATACCTGCCTCCGATTGGTTCGTTTCACATTAAATCCTTCATTTTCCAACTCGAGCTTCAGTGCAAGTTTCAAGGCCTCGCTCCGGAAGCGGTAGTCATGGTAACAGCGGCATTAGCAGAAGTACAATTAGCAGCTGCAAGTATTGAGCACAGCGTGGCGGCTTAAATAAGTCACACCGTAGAAGGTGGTAGCGTTGCAGGTCCATAAAAGCCCGAGATGTCCGGTGCGTCGCTACGATGTCATACCACGATTGTCTCAGTGACTCGTCCTCGTTTATGTGACCGATCACTCTCTGCTATCATCACAGTTTACCAAGACACTTACCAAAGAATCTTCAATCACATTTAATATCACTTAATGCGAGGCATTAACATGCAACGAAAAGGAAAACCACTCAAGTCATATTTACGTCACATAAAAGCATCACTTTTTAGGATTAAGTGCCTCTAGAGTCACAATGTTTAAAAGTATGAGGTCGGGGTCACACAGTGGGAGGCGCATTTTAAATAACATCTGGCTTAAGTGAACAATTGCTGTACGTTACTCAAAATATTATTTAAAGTGCCTTTCCGACCACTTTACGTTTTTTTTTTTTTTCTTCTTTTTAATTTTGGTTAGTTTCCACACAATCTGACGCAACGCTGCAGGAATTAAGGACGTGACACGAAGTCGCTGAGCGGGAAACTCTTCTTACGGTTTACAGTACTTGAGATTGATCAGAGGAAAAGACTCCGACCACAAACAGATGTTCAGATGTGACGTGATTCAGTGTGGAGAGGTTCTCCGTCCTGTTGCCCTCGCCACTGATATACGACTTTCAGATGAAGGAAACACGGCACATCTGGATCGAGTGTTTGCTTGATTTCCCTTGACAACCAGCAGGAGTTTCAGACATGCTACCAGTAATAAGGAGCCCTCTGTGCATACAGTATAACTCTGCATAATAACACACATTTTTAATGTTCCCTTAGAAAACAAAATACCATGTATAGACAGAGTGAATGTCTGAGAGCCTGATTTTGAAACAACAAAGGTTGTAAAAATGCACGGATGAGCCTCCCATTCAAATTTACTCGCTTGTTTTTCCAACAACTTGCATTACTAATACCAGAAAGTGTCCGTTTATGATCAATATTGCTTCCCGATACCTGCCAGCGTGCACGTTTCAACTGTTAAAAGGAAAAACAAATTCAAAGTTGCTCAACAGATGACATTTTTAATTTTCTGGGAAATATCTTGATTAAATATTTGATCTTCATCCAGATATCTGCAAGTATAACATACGAGATACGCAAACAATCAAATAAAATGGCAGATCCTCACTTTGCCGTCTTAGGGTGGATTTTTCTTTAAGACGTACTCACAGTGTTATTAATAACCGTCTGTGAACATAGCTGGGATTTTAGCTCACTAAAAACGAGTGATTTAAAAGGGGGAATCATAAGAAAAAAAAAAAAACCTGCATATTTCTCGTGTTTGTAGGTCTGTCTGGAGGCTGGAAATAGTTCCTCTCCTCCTCTCTCACAGTTTCCAGATGTATTTCCAGCTGTACAGATTGTGATCATGCTGACCATCTTGATTACACTTGATCGACAACAGCGGGGGTCGCCGTTTGTTTAATGTACGATATTTTCATGAATCTAATAATATTTGATGATTTATATTATCCCGAACACGACAGGTGGTGTGACAGTACTGTAATCGGGGATAGCTGCCAATGAGTCCGTGTACTAATAAAAGAAATTACACTAATTTTAAAATAGAACAAATGCTGGTTGATAACCCAGATAGAAAGAATGACATATGTGCAACTGAAATTATAAAAATGGAGTTTTAGAGCAATCTGGCAGTCCAGACATTTAATAAATCCTGAGTAGTATCATTCAGTCAAAAATATATGTAATTATATGCAAAAGTTGATATTTGGTTTTGTTTGGTTGTTTGGGAGCAATACTGGTTGTAGAATAATAATAATAATTGTTATAATGACTTTATTTGCATTTGACTTTTAACATAGTGACAAACTGTTTTAACATGAAATATGAAGGACAGAATTATCATACAGAGTTAAAAGCAAGATAAGAGAGATTACATTCTGAGGTAGGTATTCAGTCGGTATGAAGCCGTCTTCGGGAGGATTTTCGAACGCTAGTCTGCTCCACAGTTCAGGTTGCTACGACGCATTTTCTGCGCGCATCGCCGCACACAAGAGTTCAGTAGGTCAGAAATGCTGCATAGAAACGATCCATTTAATGCTGAAAAAATTATTTCTAGAGTTTGAGACTATGCGATTGGAAGCCAGCGAGCGGATTCCAAAATTGGGGTAATGGTGCTCTCTCCTCGTGTTTTAGGTAAAAGCATCGCAGCTGCAGTTTCGACCAATCGAAAGTGATTTTCTGCTTTTTTTATTTACTGAGGGCAGAATATAGACAGTAACAGTATAATAATCTGATCTATCTCCACATCAGCGGCAGAGAGAAACGATTCGATTAAAACTACGATGAATAATTTCTCCTGTTTGACTCTAAAACCTAAGACGTGAATCTTTATCGGTTTTCACCATTTATGATTTACTGTCATTTTAATTTATCAGGATATATTAAATTTGTGGTTAAATCACAGAGCTGCGTTCGGAGTGCGATTCTGCGGGCTGTGTAGCGGCTGTTTCCTGTTCGAACATACATGACGACATGTGCCGAGTGTGTGTGTTTGAAGGGGGATGGGTGTGATTTGTTGGTGTGTTCATAACGTGTGTGTGTGTGTGTGTGAGCGTATAGCATGTCGAGCATGAAAAGCTTTTTGATTGACTCATGGCGACACACATTTATATACTGTACGTATAAAGGCCATGAAGTCAAGAGCGATAAGACAAAATCCATTCGTTCACGTCTCCATCATGGTTTACATAAAAAGGGTTAATAAAGTAACTACCTAAATGGCAGTTTTAGTGTGCCGTACATTTTGTGTAGATGAGCAGAAAACAACAACAGAGTATATATATATATATATATATAAAATAAAAAAAACAGGTCAAACCGAAGGCTCAGGCTGCAGCGGAGCGGGACGCCGCCGTGCCGCCTTATCGCTCCGCTCCAGACCTCGGAGATCCACCAGATCTGAAAACGGCTTTGATGCTCGCCGCTGCAGGAACTCCAACATGTGCTCATCATCATGTCAGCGTGACAGCGGCGGTCAGAGCTCAGGGAAGTAGGCCAGGAGAAACCCTGCAGCCTGACGCGATGGGCGCGAATGTTCAAAACCATTAAAGCCAAAGTCTCATGATAATATGACGTACTGTCTTAACACCTACGATGATCGTACCGTGAATATACACGCGGCAGTTTATTTTGACTCAATCAGAAAAACCCGCCGTCCCGCTGGCCCAAATACTCAGATGTGGATTGATCTGCCGCTGGAAGTAGCCCGCAACAAATGCATCACCCCCCCCCCCCCGTAAGAAGCGGTGGGTTTGGAGTCGAGAGCCACGGGGGAAGTGTTCAAGCGAGCGCTGAAACTGCACGGTAAGACTGAGAGTTTGTGTTACAGTAAAGTAAAGTGGAACATTTAAACTCTGCCGTCTGTGGTTCTCGCTCTTTGTCCGCCTCTCTCGGGCCTCCAGTCCTCTCAGATCTGATCGATAACCTTCGCTGAATAGAAACGTTATTAATCCCCGAGGCGAAACCAGAGCCATTAGAGCATCAAATAAAAGCACGAAAAAGAGATGAAGGGCAGCGGGGTCACACCGCGTTCGTCCTTGAAACCGAATCAACCCCAAGTGCCAGCGAGCAAGGCATCGCTTCGACTTTACCCTGCTGCGTCAGAGCGTTTCATTGGCTTAAAAAAAAAAAAAAAAAAAAAACACAAAAACTGCTGACCTCATCCCACTCGTACAACACGAGGATTACTTCTCCAGACTGGGAGCAAAATGTCAACTTACAAATGTAATGAGCCGCCAGACGAGTGGGATTAACAGACATCTTCAAATCAGCCCCTGCAGCAGAGAGAGCTCCTGTGCCGTCTAATCCCTCCAATCTGTGATTCCACTCTGATAATTAGATTAATGGAACGACGCCTTCAGGCCGCTCGACGACAAAACGACTGACAGAGGCCTGAAACTCAAATGCAGCCTGATTTATAGTAAAGGAATATCACCAAGTAACTCCTACTTTACTGTTTGCACATTTCAGTGAACAACATAGTGAACTTTTTTGCTACTACTGCATTTCAAAATTTCAGATCAACATCTTATAATCGGATGCTCAGCTAAACTACTGCAGAAGTCACACCTGAAAATTGTTTTCGCCACCCGTCGGCTGTTTTGACGTCTCGATTGTGGCATTTTGTCTGTCGCCATCTTGTTTTTTTTTTTTTTTTTTTTTGTGGGACCAGAAGTGACCATATTTGGACTTGCTGGGGAGGAGCAAGAGGTGGATCTAACTGACATTATGCCCCGCCCATCTATATCAGAAACATCCCCGGGTAAGTCAAGCAAACCAGACACGCCCCCTAAACATAGCTCTCTTTGAGGCCTAATATCGAATTAATTATGGAATTATTTTCAGATGGACCGACAGAACACTGATCAGAAGTTAGTTGATGACAACTTAATGACTTGAGGAAAAAAAACAATTTCACTTTGTGCTTCATTAGAGAAGTTTACACTTTTTGAACGGGAGTCTATTGGAGCCAAAGGGTTTTGCGGAGCCAGCCCCTGGTGGCCCTCAATGGTACTGCCTTTACTTTTCAGATGTGCAAATCCATTTTTATATACAGCCTACGATTTCAAAGCGTTGTTACCGAATGATTCTGCATCTCGTGATTTTACATTTGATACCGACGTTTTGTTCAAGAGCAGGAAGTAACTAACTAGTAACTCTCTGGCTCTGCTGTGAGCAAAGATAAATCCAAAAATGAAGCCACAGAATACGATTTTCATCCTTCGAGTCACTTTCAATATGCATGTGTCTCTTTGTCTCAGCAGCACAGACTCTCACAGCAGACTTTTATAACCTGGCTTGACACCTTTGCCTCTCAGTGGGAGTCAAGACAGGAATAGACTGCAGTGTGGCAGCTTCCAGCCGCCCGCTTCTGCGTTTACCTGCCAGCCTGACTCTGTCACTCTGGACCTGTTATGAAGGATTTATTGAAGCTCTGCTCTGTTTCCTGCCTCACTTGACGTCGTAAATCCAGGTGAGAATGACGCTAATCCAACCCGTGAGTCGGAGGATAAACTCCAGGAAGTGACTCCGCCACACAGGGGATCATGGGTAGAGAGGGACTGATGTCGCCATGTGACACCAACACAGGGCTAGAAGGAGACCGCATGTAACAGTCGCATATGCTTAGTGACCCATCCATCAACCCCGACCTCCCCTCTGTGATTTAAAGGGTCAAGGGAAACTCACCACCAGGGTGATTGTCTTTTTTTTTAGCTAAATTTATCAACAGCTACACCTAGGGGCCACTGGAGGAACTACAACTTTAAAGCATTTTCCTCATTCAACCAAAATCAAGATTCAGACCGAAGAAAATCCCGCTTTGTCCGACTGTCTCCAGCTCTGTCTTCGTCCCTCTGATAGGAGGAGGAAACAGATGAAAAGGACTGACGCAAAAAGAAAAGACACAAACAGAGCACCCTCTTCTGTTCTGTTCCAACTCATCCGCTTTCAATTACAGGTACCATCCTGCGGGGTTATTTTTAGCGTGCAGCGGATATCTATAGCCTCTTTTCCTGGAGTGTCTGTCACAGAAGCTGCTGCTTCACCTTTTCCATAATTTACATCTGCATTTACATTTGAGCTTTTTCACCGCTGCTCTCATCCAGAGTGCAAAAACAAGCAGGGCTATAATTTTTTATTGCACAGGGAAAGCAAACGTTTCAACAGAGGCAGAGCTGCACTGAACTGTTCCCATGATATCCGAGTGGCTGCGTGGGCGTGAAGAGGTGCAGAAATGAGAGAAATTTTAGGTTTTTCGATCATTTTATTTTATTTTATTGAAGAGAACAAGTTATCACAGCGAGTGTTTGGTTTTTATGTAAAATTTTGAAAAAAGATGAGAAAATATGGGACGAACACCACTGTGACTAAAATATTTTGGAGGTTTGCACAAATTACACCCCGAATACGCTGCATGTTGAATTTATGGTCCATTAAGTAGTTCTTCTACATCCATGCAGCCAGGAGGGGAAACCTGGTGGACTGCTGGCCATTTGTAAGGTTTGAAAGAAAAAAAACAATCAAAACGCAGCGGATGTTTAATAAAAAAAAATTTAAAAAAAAGGAGCGAGCACTGAACAAGTATGAGAGGAATGTATCTGCAGGCAAAGATTTGGGAGCTCGTATGAGAATATTTATGAAAACAGAACAAGAAGCTTAAAGTTTGAGTTGTAGAGATGCAGCTTCTTGTAATTCTAGTAGTAAATTTATGGATTAAAATCTAAAATGAAAGTCGATTTGAATCCATAATCTGAATCTACAAAAGTAATTCTTCAGGATTAACAATTAGTCGACAGGATGGACAGAAAAAGGGCAATGATTAGTCCAAAAACCCAAAACACATTCAGATTACTGTCACAGGAGGAAAGACTAAATATTTTTGTATTAATGGAGAAAATAATCAACAGATTAAGGAGGCAAACATTATGTGGACAGGTTGAGGACGCACAACAGCGCCGATGAGCCTCGGCAGCTTTTAATAAACACATGCAGCGCAACCACAGCTACTGAACTGATCCAGTGTTGAGCAAAAAAAAATCGGTATCTACCATCCAACACGTTCGACCTCAATTAGCCGAATGTCAACAAAATTTCACACCCTTTAATGAAAGGTTCCTCTCACGGTTCAAAGTTGTCATGGACACCTTACGAAATCCATTCGTCTCATGGTTCGCACTGATAACTCGACCAGCGGAGCTCATGTAGAAATAATAATCTAACTGATAACTTGGATTACTAACTTGCACACTTTGATGTCACTTCATTAAAGGGATCTATCATCCTTCTATTGTTGGAAAAGCGTAAAAAAAAAAAAAAGAAAAGCCACTTTCTTCTCATTTCTGCTCAGTAGCGTTAGGTATCAGATTTTAGAGTCAATACTTTGCGGTCTATTTCCGTCCTCGCTCTGCCTGATATCCAACACCAGGATGTGCAGCTGCGCCTTCCTCAAAAACCATCAAGAATGTCCTTGTTTTTTTTTTTTTTTTATCTCCGAGAACAGATGAAAGTTAAAGTATTTGGAATTAATGACTGGCAAAAAAAAAAAAAAAAAAAAAAAATCTTGGCAGTCATAATGAGGTAATGATCAGATAACAGTGGCAGCACAGATGTAGAAAAAAATGTTTGGAATGACCTTTAAAGTGCTGCGGAGATCTCATCATGCCATGTGTTTGTTGGTTTCAGGAAATCAGGCACAGACTGTACCAGAGTGCACTGAGCTTTTTTTTTACATAATAGCATTTTCCTGTGTTACGCTGCAGCTTCAAGCTTTGCCAAAGCAAAAAAAACCCCAAAAAACAAACACATAATCCCTCCACGGAGTCTGTGTGCCAACGAGCACAGAAGATGAAACCACCTTCAACGACTGATGCAAAGCCGCTCGGTTTGAATTGTAAATGAACTTCCTTTTGGGACATGGTATAAAAACTTTGTTATTGTAATTTCTTCTAAAATGAAAGTGCTTCTGTAACTACGGGAAGAGATGCTCATTTCAAATTATACCATCAATTATTAAAGACGTTTGTAATTCAGCTGCATCCATTTGAAATACCGACTGTAAAAAGGAGGTGAAATAGATTAAAGGAGAGTTTCACAATTTTTCAAGTCCACCACACTTAAACCACTGAACCCGGTTTTGCTTGCTGTTATCATCCCTCCACTTCACACTCGCCATTAAGACCCCTCCTTCTCTAATGCGTTTTTAATGTAAGCGCTTGTTTTGTGCAAAACGTTCCTCTACAGCTAATAAGGGCTGATTTAGGCTCAAAGCAGTCCCTGTTTATGCTTCAGTGGAGGAACGGAGAGCATTTTTGGCACTGAAGGCTTTAATCTTGTTAGATACACCCTTCAATTAACTACAGCTTTCACACATAACAATGGAACATAAATACTTGCCCTGAAGATAACTAATTACCGTATCTATACAACGACTTGTAAAAAATATTTATATTAATATCTTCTTGCTTTTTTGTTGAGAGTTCAATGTTTAAGGTGCTACTATAAACAGGATATTAAAATGGTTGAGTTTCCGGGTGTAAGAAGTGAAGCCAATGTGGAAGCGCTTTAACGTGCAATACCACTGAGGGCCAGTAGGGGCTGGCTCTAATGACTCCCATTCAACTTCTCTAATGAAATACAAAGTCACAGTTAGCCTACCTGAAAATTTTACCAAATCAACAGCACCTCTGAAGTAGCTCAGAAAGTGTTTCACGGCGGGTTTGCATGCTGGACTATTTAATGTTCAGAACTATTTGCCAGGAAAGCTTTAGAAACTGTCATAACCACAAGATAAAACAACACATTTTAAATGTCTATAACGACATGATAGTGGAATCCATCTAATTCATCTAGGTCATCTCTCTCCAGCATATCTGTCCTGTTCATCATCATTTGACTCAGTTAAAGTAGCACGATATCATTTTTGATAATCTAGACAAGAGGAACATGAGCATGAGAAGATTCAAGATGTTGAACATCACCATCAGCGACTCCTCCATTGAAGAAAAAAAAAGCGGGGAAATGTCCTTTAAATAGTACGAAAGACCGATTTGTAGCACCTGAGTCAGAGTGCTCGCAGTCGCAGTCTGCTTTTACGAAGTGAAGCCTGTTGGACATTTGGTGCGGTTGTCACTCGTCATCGCGGCGGAGGAAGTGACAAGCCGACAGCTGACCGCAGACAGCGGAAGAAAAAACAGATTCTGGGCTCCGACTTTCAGTTCGGAGTGAAGACTGTGGCGCTGAACGAGAGTTTGGAAAGATTTTCGGTTCATGTTTTATTCATCGGTTGAATTTCCTTAAAAAAAACTAAAATTGTTTTTCTCTTCGGTTAATGAAAAATGATTTCCTCTCCTGTGTACGATGAAGATCAAACACGTGTTGGAGCCTCCCCAGCGATTCTGCACGTCGTCACCGATCAGCTACAAATCACATAAAAGCGAAAAGCTGACGACCGAGCTGCTATTCTTGATGGCTCTGATTCTGGATGTAAAAGAATTATTTACAGTGTTTTTCCCAGAGGAAATCTTTTTCCGGAGCTCCTCTAAGGTTTGGATGGACGTTAAACTCTCAAAAAGAATGAGAAAAATCTCTTTCTTCTGATTAAAAGTCAACGGTTAACCACGACTCCCAGGGGGACATTTCCAATCCCACATCTCTGTACTCTGATACCATTTTTACAATCTTGCAGAAATGAATTCACTTTGAATGTTTAATTCTGGACAACAGTGAAGGGTAGCTGAGGCAGTACCTTCGCACCACGTCTCCACCAGGTGGCGTTCCACCTATTGGTTTGTGAAGGGCCACTTTGAAGACTTTCCCAACACCGCCAGTGTTGGCACTACTTCAACGTTATCGCACGCAGCCGCTCACACCGGTCTCTGATTGGTCCACCTTCAGAGCGGGTGAGCTAAACGTAACGCGAACACAGTTTTCACACTGTAATCACGGCAAAGACGGAAGTTGTGACCGATAACTTTAAAGAATTTAAAGTATGCATAATTCATAGGATAACTAACGAGATAAAAAAAATAAAAACAAATACAGTAAAAAGTAGTAGTTGAGGATTTGAAGGCCCAAATGGTCCAAATTGATCCATCTGAAGAAAAGATATCTCAAAAACACTTCAATTCCCATAATGCAACCCAACAGCATTCCTTTCTTTCCTACGCGGCTGTCATGCACTAGTTATCTCAGCTTAAATCCTTTCCACCTCTCTACAGTATTTGTCTCCGGTGTCGGCACTGTGTTTAGTGGCTGCGTGATGTTGTCAGGCGCGAGGAGCAGCAGGGTCGTCTGAACCCCGCCGGCACCCAGATGGTCCGAGAAGGATGTGTGACGCCTCAGAGAGGGAACGGGGATGAAAAAAACAAAAACAAAATGCTGAAACCTCCGAAAACAATTATTCTGCTCAACAAACACAACTCAATTAACAGGAGTCAAATAAAAGATTCATACTGAACGAAAAAACATCCTTGGAAAGTTACCGAGCTGCGTACGTCGAGCCGCTGTCAGGCACAAATAGCTGTGAGGCATCGGGGCTGATTTATTGGAAGCAAGCAGGCAGGAAGAGCAAATCCCCGACCGTGAGGAGCAGCAGGTAGAAGAAGACTTCTTCCTCTGCACAGCGTACAGGAAGACCCACACATGAGCAAGCGGCTTTCTTTCTTCTTCTTCCTCTTCTTCTCTTGACGGTGAACTGTTGAAATGAATTCAACTTGAGCGTTGAACTGCCAAAACAAGGCGCGCTTGAAGCAGAAGATGTTTTTCATGTCGAATATTATGAGATAAATCTGGACCGTTGGACGCGAAGTGCGATCGAAACGTTCCGAGACCGTTCCTGTCGGGTCGCCATCATGTTTTTATGCGCAAATTGAAAATGTGCATAAAAACAGGAGGAGGATGGACACATTATTAGTGTCTATTAATGCATTTAACAGACATTTTAACAACATTAGGAGTTATTTGGAATTTCTGGAGCCAGTGGATCAATGAAAGTCCGATAACCGCACTCCATTTGATCTGTTTTTAGCCCATTTAAAAAAAAAAAAAAGAAAAAAAAAAAAGGAAGATGCAAATTAAACGCGATTAAAAGCTGCAGGGTAAAGCACGTGATTGCTCACGCCGCTGATAGAGACGACAGTATAGGCAGCAAATGGTGCATCAGATTGTTGCAGACGTGCATCTTAGTTCCCAGGTGAGCTCCGCAAATAAAACCGACATGGCCGACACTGGGGAAGGTGAGCAAACACAGCTGGGTGGAAGCACGTGGAGGGAGGAGGGAAGGGAAAATGAAGGAGGGACGCGCTGCACTGCTTGTCTCCAGGCAGGCGAAGAGAACCTGTGAGGGAACTACCCACAATGCCCCTGTGGACTCGCATTAGCTGCCACCCTCCCTGCTGCCAAACACACACACACACACACACACACACACACACACACACACACACACACACACACACACACACACACACACACACACACACACACACACACACACTCCAATAAGGCAGAGTGCTTAACTCAGCAAGCTGCGGCCGAGCCGCCATCACTCATGTTTGTCTCTTTGCTCGCTCTGGTGTTTTTCCAGCGTTTTCCGTCTTTGTTTTTTGCTCCTCTCTGTTTACAGTGTTGGACGAGGAACACCGCGACCATCACGAGCATCCAGTTTGAAACGTCAAAGCATCGAAAAAACATTTTGTCTCCCGGTGTTTGTTAGCAGCACATTTCATTTCATTTAATTTCAGGTTGAATCTGTGGAAAACAACACTGTATATTCTTTCCGCGGTTCCCTCGAGCACTCAGAAGAGACGGAGAAAATCTGCCTGGTAAACATTTTGTGTGGTGTTTAGGTTCTGGAACCGACATCTGTAAACAGTACAAGTAGTCTCAGAGATGAAAAGCTTAATAAACAGCTGCATCATGGAACAATTGAAAAGTTAATACTGCTTAATCATACTAATACTCCCAGATTAATGCTCAACAAACTGAAGGCCAACATTATTCTAAGTCAGAGTTGCCCAATCTGGGGTCCGTGGGCCCAGTTTGGTCCGCACATTCTTTCACGGCATTTGACAAGCTTGTACACATCCTCCAAAAGCGACGCATGTACTTTATGTTTTTCAAATTACTTCTGCAAAATAAGTAAGCAGATAAATATATTACATTTTGTTTTATTTTTTTACATTTAAATATACAGGGGACAAAAAAATTCCCTTTTAAAGAAGAATACATCTAGCAGGTTTAGGCGTCGTGCCTTTGGTCAGATTTGGATTTCCTGGCAAAGATGATGAGCCACGACGTCCCCTTAGAGGCGTCTGGGTTTTTCTAATGATGATGGTCTGAAATTAGCTATTTCCTCTGTTTCATCCCTGACTTTGAACCAGAGATAATAATATCTACTTCATGTTTTTTGATGCCTCTCTATGTTTTCATAGCTTTGAACGTAACACAAGAGGAGCGGCCGGAGGAAATTTCTTCAAATTTGGCACTCGGATGAAATTTGGTGTTAAAAGGTCAAACGTCAACGTGACCTAATTAAAACGTGCCTGTGACCATAATTCAAGAATTCCTACACCGATCATGAAAGAAAAAAAAATCACAAATGAATCATTCAAAGTCACATATTGTGCGAGTTTGGAACGATTCGGACGTAAACTGCACCGTGAGCGCTCGGTGGAGGCACAAAAACATGAGGGGGTAGGGGGGAGGTTGTCTGTTTTGTCAGCAGTCAGGACCAACAGGAAACAGTAGCCTGAAAAACAAAGCTCCTCTCAGCCCTCCTGTCCTCCGGGGCTCAGAGCCCAAGCTTTCACCCCTGCTGGGGCCGGGTGTGTGCTGCCAAATCCAACGCTGTAGACACGCTCCTGCCATCCAAATCCCCGTTTAATACCAGAACATGACAGACTAATGGAGAGGGGGTGTGGGAGGGAGGGAAGGAGGGAGGGAGGAGATGGAGGCAGAAAGACACACACACACACACACACACACACACACTGAACTCATCAAGCCGTTAGCAGGACACCTGAACAATCCCCTTCATATCAAAGAGTGCAGCGGACAAAGCGGGTCTTCCTCGGGACACGGCGAGAAAAACGTCTCGCTGACATACTCTTACAACAGACCTGCTCATTTGGATATATTTTTTTAGGGTCTGAAAAGTGAAGCGAATGCAGAAGTGCCTTAAAATGCGATACTACTGATGGCCACTAGGGGCTGGCTACAAAACACTAAAAAAAAAGCTCCAATAGACTCCCATTAAAAAAGCATCAACTTCTCTCTTTAATTGCAAAGTCCATGATTTGTTTCCGCAAGTCGTTTTGGTGTCGTTAGCTAAATTCACTCACTCTGATCAGTGGTCTTTCTAAAAATAATCATCATTAATCAGTTAACAGGCCTCAAAAAGAGCTAAGTTTGGGTTCGTGCCTTCTTAAGTTACATGGAAATAATAAGAACCAATCGGTAAGCAGCACAGGGTTCCCATTACTCTAACGGATTTTTAGAGGGAAGTGTTCATAATCATCTTCTGCACAAATAAAAGACGTTTAAATGTCAAAATGCACCGTGCACTATGTGTTCGTGGCGAAGCCACACGTGTTTGACCCGAGACGACTCG
Source organism: Brachyistius frenatus (assembly GCF_029030835.1). Lineage (NCBI taxonomy): Eukaryota > Metazoa > Chordata > Actinopteri > Embiotocidae > Brachyistius > Brachyistius frenatus. The sequence continues at coordinate 2,228,038 of NW_027210604.1, forward strand.
CCTGCAGCTGAATTCACAGAGAAGCAAACAAGGAGCCTTCAAAGGCTCCGGACATCAAACCCACCATCAAACATCCTCACAGCACAAAAGCGCACACAGCATGCACATGCATGCACTCGTGCAAGCCCCCAGGTGCGTGTGAACGTGTGTGTGTGTGTGTGTGTGTGTGTGTGTGTGTGTGTGTGTGTGTGTGTGTGTGTGTGTGTGTGTGTGTGTGTGCACACACACACACACACACACACACACACACACACACACACACACACACACACACACACACACACACACACACACAAGTTGAAGCACAAACACACAGCAGCACCATTTCATCCATCCTGCTGTGTTTACCTCGTCCACACGAGGCCTCGGGGAAACTCGGAGCAGAGATTTCCTTCAGTCTACCAGGAGAGAAAAGACTCATCCCGCGGGCACGAAATAGCAATCCCGTTCAAGCTTTTAGTCTTCTTTCATGAGCTGTAAAATATGTTCAAATCTAAAAATGTCAGGAGGAAATTTATCCCCCTTCAGTCTTCAGTGCTCGACTTAAAGGATTCATCAGCTCAAGTAACAGAATCTGATGGTCGCTGGCCTGCTGCAGCTCATCATCATCATCTTTTTTTTTTTTTTTTTTTTACAGCACAGACAGACAGACGCGAGTACAGGCAGACATGCAGGGGATCAGCTGTCTGGGCGCATAAAGAGGCAAAATCAAATCAGGGTCACGTTTCCTCTCCAGCAGACTGCAGAAGCTAAATCTTGCAGATTCAGTCGCGCTATGTTCCCCAAATACTGAACCAAACAACCTCCTGTCTGCCAGAACATAAAATGTACCAACCACTAATTTCTCTTTCCAAATATGTGTTGGAGAAGAAATAATCGCCGCCTGCGTTGGCAACATGTTTTCAGTGGAGGTGTACAGATAGCTTGAATCACGCCCAAATCACTATTTATCTTAGAACGAATCACCCTAAAACAGTATATTAAGGATATTTTAAGTTTCCTTTTTTTTTTTTTTTTTTTTTTTTGCCATGTGTCACCCAGGTAAAACCAAAAAATAAAAGTGGATCTGACGAAGCCCAAAAACGTCTACAGTGTTTCGTTGACCCGTCGATCCACCCCGGCCTCCTCCGTACGTGGGCTCTGTAGATCTGTGACGTCTCCTGACTTCCTCCTTTGCTCCCATCAGAATTTACGACGGCCACCAGAGGGCGACGTCACGGTAAACCACAACAATAGGTCGAAATGGGCCGCTGGCGCGGGCGCACGACATGCGGAGGTCTCGTGTTTTAAAAAGATAAACATCTCGCTGCTGTCCTGCAACTCGTGGACTGAAAATTTCCTCCTAAATCCACTATTTCCACGTGACCGTTTTTCTGCCAAAGCCTGAGGGCGCTGCAGCGATAAGAAAGATCGTCTCCATAGAGTCATAATATGTATTGATCTGATGCGGTCAGACAGGACGTCAGTGACTCGCCGGACTGCAGCTGTTGCACTGTGGAGCGCCGACTCTTAATGGACAGCACTCCCAGCGCGATGAGTCGAGCTTTCTCTCGGCTGCACGTGTGCCAGCACGCCCGTCAGGGGGCTCGTGGGATCGGACGGAGACTTAATGACATATTCGCACTGACAGTGGAGCTGAATGTACTTGAAAATACTGCCTCCCTCCCAATTCAATCAAACCACAGCAAAGAGTCGCTCAAAGGAACATATGTCGACTCAGAGTTGGTCTATCAATAATTATCCGTCCTAAATTATCCGAAATGATGTCACTACAATTCCAACTGTTATTGTGGTGATTCTCATGTGAATAATATCAAATATCAATTCAGGGATTACCATTTGCATTTATTTTATTTTTTTTAAATCACAAAGTGAATACATTTTTTTTCTTTCACCCCGAGTATGTATCGTCAGTTCTTCACACGAAGGATGAAAAGCCACCGAGCGACGGCTATAAATTAAAATAACTATAATTACATAGCTACATTTGTAAATGAGCTAATTCCCCCCAAATGGTGCATGTTGCTTTCATTTTATGAACCCAAATAACACTCGAATAATAATGTTGGGTTAAACTGAGCAGTTCCTGATCCGAACTGGAGGAATTAAATCACTGACAGACATTTTAATAGTATTACCACATGTGGGGAGAGAGAGAGAGAGAGAGAGAGAGAGAACGGGGGGGGGGAGTGTAATGAGAGAGACGTTTGAGGCACAAAGAAAGGAGGGCAGATTGAACCACAGCGGAAATAAACGACTGCACACTGCTTTCAAATCGCTGCCTCCGTCTTCTCGCTGCAACACACAAGCATAGTTCTGCTCGTCATTATGTGCAGATAATTGAATAATTTGAAGTATTTCTGCCTCATCATTCGTGTAAAAGCAGACAAGGTGTACCCACAAAGGGGTGGTGTCTTTAAAATGTGATGTCAACTCTTCTGATTGGCCGACTCCTTTCTGAGTGGCACACGCCCAGGCACATTTAAATAGATTTAGATCTATTTTCTTTGGTTTTGTGGCTTCCACATAATAAAGTTGGACAGTGAGCCTCGCCGAGGGAGTACACGCAAGATCAGCGTGAGTTTGTGACATCACAGACTCACCGTGACATCACAAACTTACAGAAGTCCAAACAGCGCTGTTGCCAAATGTGAGCGGAGTGTTTTGACTCTGTAATAATATTCATGCAGCACTTTGGCCTCTTTTACAATCAATAAGAAATGGAAATCTGATTTTGTACAATATGGGACCTTTAAAAGTCCATCATCTCTAGCTCAGCTTTATATCAATGCAGCGCTGCCCTGCTGACCCGGGAAATCGCACGAGTTCTGAAGCAGATCATATTAGGCTATCAACCCGACATTACACTTCCTGTAAGCCATTAAAAATTAGACAAAAATAAAATGTTAAGTGCTTTAAAAGTGCTTACGAACATGGACGATTTTCACACAGAGAAACCGACATTTACGACATGTATCTATATTGCGGTTCATTTTCTGTTTCTGTGAGTGAGCTGGTTTGAAATGCAGACGGGGAACACTGGAAGAGTTCACCACAAAATAAATCTGTTTCCTTTCGAAACTCCCACTCAGCAGGTGTGTCATCGGGCTGAATCACGCTTTGAAACAACAACCTGCTGTCATATTACTCCCTCCCCCCCAAAAAATCTAAAGCAATACCGCCCGGCTGCCTCTCCACAGCTGACCTACAAAGAATTTAAAACACTCCTAAATGAAGAGGTATTCTCCTCAAAATGGAGAACCTCCTCAACAAATGAACACAACGCACCCACCAGCACCGGCCTTTTCCTTCCTACAAACTCTGCTCTCATTTCAAGTCTTCACAATAAGTGTCTGTTGAACCCATTAAAGAGGAAGTAGCGCCCGCTTTTCTTTAAGATTAAACTCCGTATGAAACATCCTGCACCTCCGCCGAGCCGGTAAGCCGTCCTCCAATCCATAAATCACTTGACATCTCGACTAAATCCCCGAGCCTCGGCCGTCATCCAGCGAACATATGATGCGAGGAGACAGACAGAGGCCTCAGCACAAGTGAGCATTTCAGCGGTGGGGGGTGGGGGGCATGGATACGGGTTTATTTCACAGGATTATGGCACATTTTTCCACCTGGAGTTCATTTATAGACTCGAGACGAGTCTATAAATGAACTCCAGTTGGAAAAAGTTTCATCTTTTGGTTTAATCTTAAACCATGTTTTAGCAGAAGAAGCCTCCTAAAACACGGTGTTCAGGGAGCGAAGACAGAAATGGAGCAGAGTGAATTTAATTACTGTGAAAATGAAGCCAGAAGAGAGGAAGACGACGAGGAAGGAACAGATGGGTGACGATACGAGATGCGGAGAGACGTGAAGAGAAGCAGCTCGGGGAGGTCTGTAAACCTTCCGGGGTTTTTTTTTTTTTTTTTTGCTGTCTTTTGTCTGTGCAGAGAAACGTGAAGCTTTGAAACGAGATAAATCACACGGAGGCTGACCGCAGTCTGACTCGCCGATGGAGAGGAGAGGCGCGAGGGAGGGCGGGGCGGTGGGGGGCAACTACGAGGACCACCTGTAACACCTGTCAGCCGCGACATTCATTATTACCTCCTTTGAACAGCTGCAGACGATCCATCGGACCAACGTAAACGTACGAGTCATTGAGGTTTCGGGCTCCTGCGTCACGTTTCCGAAAATGTTCTGTACCGCCTCCTGAGCTATCATCTTTTTGATACCATTTTTATTAAAATCTAATTAAAATTTCATTTTTTTTAACACGTTATGCTACAAATCTTTAAATTTTCATGTAGATTAGCAGGCTGGAGTTTAAACTCAGGTTGGTTTATGCAGCTACAATTTACAGATGTTACAAATAAAGCTTACTGTATGTCAGCAACAAAACTATTTTCAGCAAATCATTGCAAATGGACGCATCGTGAACAGCGGGCGTCCCGCAGGGCAGCGCGCTCATC
>NW_027210604.1:2935000-2970000 GCF_029030835.1 Brachyistius frenatus
CGTCGTAAGCAGTATATGAGTACATGCGTCTGGATAGAGCACACAGAGCTGGAAGATGAATGTGTGAGCGTGCATGTTTATGATCAGCACATATGGATGTTCAAAGGAAATCTGTGGTTGTAAAGGCATGTGTTACTGCTTTACATCGGCAACATACTGTATGGGAGAGAAGCAGACAGAGAGAGACGAAAGCATGTGAAACGGCTGGCATTACATCAGACTGTAAAATGCAGACTGAAACAGATAAATTGAGGGAGACAGGTGGGAAAAGAGACAAGACATCGCAGAAGCGTGGGCAAATAAGACTCAAAGATAAAGAAATACATAAAGAGCCAACATGTGGTCCCCTTGCAGCTTTAGTTGTTAAATGCTAACAAATGTATAGTGTCTGCAGATAAATTGATAGCAGAGCATGAGTGTGGACAGAAAACTCCAGGAGTACGTCTCCAGAGGTGAAAGCTGAAAGTCAGTGAAAGAGGAAGCCCAAGTGTATTTAAGCCAAAATTTGCTCCTCATTCGTCTCCCTGTGCAAAGCAGAAAGATATAGTTCCAGTTATGAAAAGATGAGGTCTTGTTTGCTCGAGGCACACTTCAATCTTACTAAACTTTGACCTGCAGCAGACAGCTTGCGGAGGGAGTAACACTGACCTTTCACATAGGAAACCCCGGTTGTTTATTGTACTCATCGACTGTATAAAAAAAGTGGACGCAGCTTCCAGGTCTGAAAAATGAGGCCGATGCGGAAGTGCCTTAAGCTGCAGTACCGCCGAGTACCACTAGAGGTTGGCTGCAGAAAGCTTCCGGCTCCGTCGACTCCAATTCAACTAGTCTCATAAAATTGTAAGTCAATACATCTTTCTCATGTTTTTTTTTTTTTTTTCTTTTAGCTAAAGTCGCTCCTTCTTATTAGTTTTCTGGTGGTCCATCTGACAATAATCCCGTCGTTGATGAGTAAATAAACCTCAAAAACCTGTTTTTGGGGGCATGTCGGCAGATTTCAGCTATTTGAGCTCGAGCTGAATTTGAACTGCATGCATTGCAGTTAAATAGTCTGTGCCTGAACCATGACACTACCAGGGGGCACATCTGTAAATGGAGGACCATGTGCCGCACATGCAGAAGGTGTACAGCTGTTTAATGTCCACATACTGTACACGCTATTCCCCGTTGGCTTGACTGCGAGCAGCCGCTGACACTGATATTCATGCGCAGGAGAAATAATTCATCACAGCTTTGTTTTTACGTATAGAACATTCATTAACACTGTGATGGTTTCCAGTATGTGCAGCGCTGTGGATGTGCAGCACATAGTCATGACAACAAAGTAAGTGGGTAGAGACGAAGGGAGAAAAACTAATTGGGTCCAAGCCAGACCACTTGAATCCCAAACTAACAAGCTCGAAACTGGATATCTGCCAACTGGATTTCTCTCTAAAAGATGGATCAGTAATCATGGGTCTCTAACTACATCTGTGTTTGTGTGTGTGTATATGTGAGGCTGAAGATTAGCCATTGCGCTAATGGGATAGGAAAGTGTGCGTGCGTGTGTGTGTGTGTGTGAGACGCAGAAAGCCATGTGCTCGGGTAATAAAGAGGCCGAACAAACAATGGAATACAGATATAAACACATGAAGTAAAACATTGCATTGGTAGGAAAAAAACATGAAACCACATCCGACTGGAAGTAGCCTTAGTCATGTGTGTCCAAGCACACACACACACACACACACACACACACACACACACACACACACACACACACACACACACACACACACACACACACACACACACACAGAGGCTAAAAGAGACCACGAGTTGTTTGAGTTTACATTCATGATCATTTTGATCTTTGATCATTATGATTGGTTTATTTGTTTACTTAAACGGCGTGGGTGTGTGTAGGTGTGTGTTTGTGTGTGCTGGCAGTCCTGCAGGCTCACTGTTTATCTGTTGGTCTTGATGGATTCGTCAGCCTGGCCTATCTGACCCATTCCATCCCTCTGTTAGAGCACTGCAGATAAAAATAGCTGCTCAACTGGGACACAATGTGCAGAGCCTGGCTTTGATTAGGACACCGTGTGTGTGTGTGTGTGTGTGCGCGAGTGTGTGTGTGTGTGTGTGTGTGTGTGTGTGCGCGTGTGTTAACCGTTTTCAAAAACAACTACCTCTGCCTGCAAACATGACAGGGGACTGGAGAGCAGGATGGGGGGGTAAAGAAGGGGAAGAGCGAAGTGAGAGGAGGAGAATTTGGAGTAAAATAACAACTCAGTCGAACCTTGCTGTTTGTTTACTTTCTCTATTGGTCTTTTCCTTTACCGCCACATTTCACTGACTACCTCTCTCTCTCCTCCAAACTCTGGGTATCAAGTTCACCTGCAGCAATACAGACTTTACCTTCTTCCTGTTGAAGCAACGCCATTGTGTGTCACTTTTACGTATAAATTAACAATCGTTCCAGTCAAGGCCTTGCTGAACGAGTCGATACAATGCTGATTAAAATGAAACGAAATCAGATAAATCTTCCTGTTTAGTGTACAGAGTTTTTACAGCAGATGTGGCGTCTCTGCGGACAGAGCACGTGTCGGGTGAGCCGGCCGCCTTCCGGTTTAGCCCCCTATGCTAACTTGACCGGGGGACAAAATGATTCAATCATGCAGCTCTTTTTGATTTTTCAAAATGTCATCGGACCAAATGATTAAAAATCAGATAGTGACACAAGTCATTTCCTGGGGCTGTGACGACTTCTCTTTTATTTATCCGCAATTAAATTCGCCTTTTCATAGCCACATCCAGTAGCAGCGCAGTAAGTTACGTCGGAGCGTATGATGTAAGCACGTGGCGACGGAGTTTGTGCAATTATTACTGTGATTGTCTAAAGGGGGAGACAAAACAAATCACAAAAAGCAGACGGATGTCTATTTAAAAAAGAAAGAAAGAAAGAAAAAAAATAGCATTCTGTATAATACAGAACGTTTAGAAAAATGTCAGTGTGGTGAATAATATATACTGTCCTAATTTGTTCCTTACTCAACTGGGATTTTTTTTTTTTTTTTATAATGTTAGCAGCAGTCTTTAATTTACATTTTTGTAAGCGGGCAGCTGAGTTGGGATAAAGTGCTGCGATGTGAGCCTCTGACTGTTTCTCACGGCTCCGTCTGTTCGAGCCTCTCTTTACTATGTCATTATTTCCTTTACTGTTCTGCACTTCAAGTTCAATTTGTTTTTCAGCACCGAAGGTGGTAAAAGTGGTTTTATGATGGTTGAGACAAAACAGATCACGAAGACTCTCTAACGGGTACTTTTGTCCCACTTTTGATAGTTTACATTTGTGTGTAACTTCATCTTATTCCTGTTTTTCTTTCGGTTTAAATTACATTTCTTAAACACTTTTCCCCCTCCCCTGTTAAGCACTTTATAACTACGTTAAGAAAACTTCTATAGGTACAAAGTTTATTATTACATATTACTTCTTTCACAGAGAGCCGATGAAACAAAAGTAAAGCAGCAGCTTTGCATCAGCGGAGCGGATGAGATTTCATTGTTTTCCTTCTGATAAAGAGAGATGTGATGTGTGTGCACTATAATGAAACACTATTGTTTTAACAAGTCTAGTTGTCACAGATGACTGTTTGTCTTTGGATAAGTTCACCAGCTCAAAGGGATACAACAACACGGCCTTTTCTACGGTGAGAGAGTTTCAGCTGAAAACGGAGATGGGTTTTGATGAGTGTGTTTATGTAGCGAACATGTCAGGAAATGACCATGAGGGTAATTTCCCCAATGATATCAGGAAGATCCGGCATGTCATTGAAAAACGATCGGGTTCAAAGGTATTTTACATAGTTTAGATGTCTTCTTTTAGCAATTCTAAATATCTTTTTTTCTTGGCCAGCCAGGCGAGTCACTCAGACGCTGTTCCATGACCGTTTATTACGTTAAACTCAAATGTGACAAAATTTGTGGACGTGGGAGCGTCATTCATTTCTCTGATAAAAAAAAAAATCAAACTTGACGTATAATTTGTTTTTTGGCAGGTGCGCCGGAGAGGTGATTTAAAGATTTTGGAGACACAAATAATGAAATAAAAACAGTACAATGTTACGTAATAATAATAACAACTGATAAATGAACCCATTATATATTTTTTTTTTCGCAAAATGCTTGAAAGCGTTCTTCCTGTCCTCCCTCTAGACATCCATCTACTACTCCTCAAACGGTTCATCTATCCGCCCTCCCTTAATCCCACAACCGCTAAACCCACCACCTCCTTTCTTTCTCATCCATCCATGACACGACAGGCTGGAGATAATCAGCATTACAAGTGTATTAACTGTGCTGAGCGAAGCCAACGCCTCTCACGGCACGCTGTCCATCTCTCCCTCTCTGTTAGTGTGCACCGTGTTATCACTTCTCTCCGCACTCCCCAAGTCTCCCGCGGCCCTGACGGCTACGCACATCCACATAAATGATCGTACACAAACTATATGCGCACGTGTTCACGAGCACTTGCTGTCTGTTTATCTTTCCTTCTCCAACGCATTAAACGGTCTGCTATCGAGCGCTAATTACATAAACAGGTGTCTGGCAGGGCGTCACTCTCTTTATATGTGTGTCTAAGTGACCGTGAAAGAGAGAGGGAGGAACTGACCAATTTTCCATCCAGACATTTTCAAGAGGTCAACAACGGAAACGATCTACCGACGATACTGAATGTTTTTCAGCACAAACAAACACAAATCATTTGGCGGATAATTGGTTTTTACACACAAACCAAATATTCACTAATTGAGATTTGTTTGGAGGTATTGGGATTAAGATATGAAGTAAAAGAGATGACAGCAATAGTCATAAAAGAGACTAATCTAAATCAAATATGATTAAATTTGAGATGATAAATGAATGAACTGTGATGTTCCAATACTTGGTCTGGTTCTAAAAATCTGTGAAGTCAAGTTATGTAATAAGTTATTTCTGTAACGGTAATGAAATAATTCATTTCCCCTGTCCAAATGCAGCATATGGTGGGATTTTTTTTTTTTATGCTACGTGGTAACAGGATGCAATGCTGCATATCCACTGACAAAACAAGAAAGTACTTGTTAATAATTAGACAAAAAAATGAATAAATCCAGCAGCATCTGTTTATTTATCTTCTCCTTTAAAAAGTGGCTCCTCCATCTCAGCCAAAGCTTAACACCAAGTTATTTCGGATATTTAGCGTGAACATTTCAACTCTGGTTGTCTAATGAAAACTTTCAGGTGGATGGAAACATGCTGTAGTTTTAATGAGTGTCTCTATGTTTCCGTTTCTTGTTTTTTCCGAGTTGTGTAGTCGCAATTTCCTTGCTTAGAATTGAGATCACAATTCTATGTCCCATTTTGTTCGCCGTTTTTTGCACCAAAAAAACAACAACGGTGCTTGATAAAGGACCAGCACATTAACTTTGGACGACAGAAAGGGAAATCTCTTAGTTTTTGTAAAAGCAGCAGCTTCATGAATCTGACACTGAAGATAAAATCAACTTTTTGTCTTCTCACATGAAACTTTTCTGTACTTTTTCTTTCTGCTTGGCGTGTCTCACTCTTGCTCATGGGTTTATTTTCTTTACTTTCCGTTTAAGCTGCTCTGCGTCACCTGATTTAACGCCACAGTGCCGTTTGTTTTAGGGGAAACCTGGGAGGTCTTGTGTCGATACAGCTGGTGTCCCGACCGAAAAAATGGGGCACAATCATCATTTAAAATTAGGTTTGCTTTGCGGTATTAATCAAAATGACATCTTTAACACAATTAATAGTGCAGTCCGGATTTGTCAGTGTTTGTGTTGGAGCAGCACAGTGTGTGCCCATGTGTGTGCGGTGCACCGGGCAGAAAGTCAAGACCTATTTAAGTCTGAATTAATTCCCGAACTGATCTCAGAGATACAGATAAACATCCCAGGGAACCAGAGAGGGAATATATGTATGTGTGTGTGTGTGTGTGTGTGTGTGTGTGTGTGTGTGTGTGTGTGTGTGTGTGTGTGTGTGTGTGTGTGTGTGTGTGTGTGTGTGTGTATGTTAAAAAAAAAATAGGAATATGTGTCTGTATGTCAGTGTGTCTGTGACTAAAAACAGATTTCATGGTAATGACTTGAGTGATATGTGACACACATGTTGTAAATTACAGTGAAAACATACACTTATAAAGAAAGTGAGTGAAGCAGAAACTCAGTGAAACCAGAACGATTTAAAAATAAATCTAATACAAGGATGAAAACACAGCTTGTTTTTTTTTTTTTTTGGGGTGGTGGGTGGGGGGGGTTTCCTGGAGTCAAACCAAACAGTCAGAGAGTGGTATGACTCCAGAAGAAGATACATGATCCAAGAAACAAAGAAGATAACGCTCCCTTTCTTTCTTTCTTTTTTTCTTTCTTTACTTCGGCAACTAACTTGCAGCTCAAATCTTCATTGATCTGACCCTCTCAGCTCCCGGCATATCGACTACAAACCTGTGCTGCTTGCTAATGAGCATCATCGACTGCTCGCTCACCCCGAAACGCGCAGACACCACTGCGAGGAAGCAGCCAGCTGAAGATCAGGATTATTGATCTTTAATTGGCCCAATATCACCCCCAAACCCTGTACGGAGGAGCCCGGGTTAATTACTAACAAGACAATCCCAACTGGAATAATTAAAGTGGAGTGCGAATTTAAATGCGGACAGCTTGTTACGGAGGAAGCTCTGCGGTCGTCACAAGTGCAAAAAGTTAATCGATTTGTCGCGTGTTGCTCGAGTTCTGCTGCTGCGATCACCGGGCTGATTTATGTCACACTGAGTTGTTGTTCACGTCTGCACTAATACCTATGGACGCAAATATTCGAAAGGGTTTAAATCATTCAGTCGAAGCCCGTGGTCATACGACGACGATGAATATCACAGTAAATACTGATTCGGTGACTCGCAGGCGAGTGAATGTGGTTTTAAGTGGCTATAATTCACATTTATGTAAGAACGATACATCGACTCGCGATGTGAAAATGTTAAAAAGGGGTTTGTGATGAGCCTGCGCACAATTATCACCCCAATTTGCAACTCCCCGAGCTTTTTTTGCGACTTTCATTTTGTTGTTTATTTGTCTATCCTGCGACTTTAATGCAGTGTTTCCAATCAAGGAGCGAGCTCTAAAAGCCCACCGTACACGTCCTACCTACTGTAAGTGGATACCAAAACAGCTAAAGGCGGAGTAAATATTGAACTTTTACTTTCAGCCAGAAATTCGACTCCAGGTGAATATTCCTACATTTCTGCTGGATGTTTGTTTAAAAAAAAAAAAAGATCCAATGATGCAGGTTTAAAAGTTGAATTTAACAGATTTTAATGTGAAGTTAGGACCTGCTTCCTGCAGAAAAAGAGTAATTCAAAGGCTTTTGAAATAACAGTTAGATATCTGAGGACCTTTTTAAGCCGGACTGACCTGCAAATCACCACATAAATACTGACTGTAATCCAGAATTTAAACGTATAGTTTTGGTACATTTTTGGCTGCTTGTAGGCAAAGGAATCAATACGGCCTCACACATTTATGTCACCAAAATAACCCGAGGTAGAATACATTTGAATGTTAATTTGTACATGAGATTTTGCCTGATAAAGTGTCCTGGATACTCTTGCCACACAAAATCAGAATACGAGTGACTAACTAAAGAGAACAAAAGGTGCCTTTACACGGGTTTTTCCTCACGTAGTCCGCACTCAATAAAATACAACACCCCAGTGACCTGCATTGTCAACGCAAAAGGCCTTCGGCAACACGCCATAAATCCCTTTCACGGTCCTACGGGGAGAGATGAATAACTCCTACACCTAGCATCCTCACCTGTCAAAACATTACAAATGTGAGCGTGAAAACCAAAAAACCTGTCGCAGAGATGTAAATTGATGTGAATCTACCGCAGCCGCCTCAGAGCCAGAAAATAAAAGTTTCACTCGTGGTTGTCACGATATCTGGGCCACGACGCATGTTTAGAGACACGATATGGAAAACAATGCGTGGACAAACAAGCGCCACGGAAAGCTGTCTGTCAGGTATTGATGTCAAATAACAGACCCGAGGTGAAGCGCTAATTATTAATCAGAAGTATCGATCTGCTCCAGCGAGAAGCGTGGTGTAAAACCTAACCTGACAGGTGGTTTTATTGTGGGGTTATGTGACTATTGCTGAACATTTCCTTAAAAATATAGCGAGGGCTAAAGGATTTATAAGACAAGACAGGATTAAGTGCATATCAGACAGCTCAGTGACAACACAGCACAAGAGCAGACTGTGTTTTTCCAGTTTCGGCTTCTGGTGCGTCAGAAGATTGATTTTAAAATACTATTACTTGTTAATGAAGCACACGATGGTTTTAGGGCCAAATACATCTCCGATCCGCTACTGTGTGTTTCAGACCCTCCGGACCCCGGAGGTCCCGTGGGGCTCAATTGGTTACTCTCTTCTGAAGGTTAAAAATAAAAAAAAAACACGGCGAAGCAGCCTTAAGCTTAACAAAACATACCTGGATCAAACCGAAGTCAGGTTTTAATAAATCGGTTTTAAATCGAGGCCACGGTCTTTGTCAAAGTTGAGTCACTTGATGCGTATTTCATTGTAATTTAATTCCATCCTCCCGCTCATATTATCGTCAGCGTTGTCTCGTGTCATGAAAATGTGCTACACAGATGAACGTGCCTCGACTCGCTTCGCCGCGCCATCGTCTCCACAAGTCCACGCAACATAAACGGACTGGGTAAAATACTGCGGACCGAAATAATAGCTGCCATAAAGGCAGATCTCGGCAGTGGGGGAACACAAATATCCCGTGTTGTGAATCGTAAAGACCTTCAGATCATATCAGCTGTAGCTGGAGGATAAAGTGCGAACGTTGCCGCCCCCTCTTTAGTGCCCTTCACAGGATCCTAAAACAGTTGGGGACTTGCTTTCACCCACTGAAACTGTCAGAGCACAGAGCAATAACAATTTTCGCAGCGGGGGAACGCCGGCCAACGTGCATTATCTCGGCTCTTTAACTACTGGGCACGACCCAAAATAGATCATGTACATGTAAGTCTGGGGGGCGGTGGTGGGCGGTGAGGAGCCCACCAGATAAGAGTGGCAATATCTGGATACAATAAGCCTGAATGTAAGGGTGATATTAAATTTCTATCTCTTTTTTTTGTTGTTGTTGTTGTTGTTGTTGCTGAACCTCTTACGGCTTTTGTGTTTTTTGCTCTACATTGTCTCAGAGGAATTGCAGTTATTACTCAGTTACGCTTCTGTTTCTGTTCAATCCTGCTTCTGGAAATATAAAACTAATCACTTCTTATGCACCAGTACATTTTAACCTGAGTGGAAGATACAAAAACAAAATAAAACACTGTATTTATTCTACCATTGACATTTACTTCCGATTTAATTTTACTGTACCTTGGTTGTCTTTAATGCTGTCTGAAGCATTCCACTTTCCATAAAGACATTTTTTTTTATATGTCGTGCGTCAAAAATGAGTGCTTCATCTCGTGTTTTATTTGGCACGTGTACATCAAGAGCATGTATGTTTTTTTTTTTGCCAGGATTTCCTAAACCTCAAAAAAAAAAAAAGAAAGAAAGAAAGGAAATTCAAGTGCAATTTTAAACCAATAGCTGTACTTGTGAGTGTTGTGTGTCTTTAAAATGCCACTGAGCCACAACAGTGCAGTTTTTCCATGGAAAAACATTTTGCCATTTCACAAATGGAAATAATTAAATTAATGGCGGCTGAATTCAATTTAGCCGTTTCAGTTTTTGGTCCTGTTGCTGTGCCTGCAGGCTTACTGTGGCACTTGAAACAGGTTATTAGTCACGCCAAGTCAAAATGTCTGCTATGACTCTGTTGCCTGCGGTGTTTGGATGCTTTCACACCTATCTCGTTTGTTCGAGACCTTCAGACTGAACAGTTTGGTCAAAACCCCAAGTAGCAGGTGTGAAGGTCAGACCAGAAGGACCAGAGTTGAGTCCGACCAAAAGACGTGGTCTGGGTCCCGATCAAACTGACCAATAGTTCGGTTGGTTTACTTTTTTTATTTTTTTATTTATTCAAACAGGAAAGGCTACCGGTCGTATTGACAACACGCCAACGTCAGATGCATGACCGCCTACAAACATACGTGACCCTAATCCAGGACCGAAGGTTTTGTACATGCAAAGTTCTTTAGCGCGCAAAACAACGGCAATGTTTTTTGTTTTTTTTGTTTTTTTTTAGCAAAACTGCAACTTGAAACCAAAACTAACCACATCAAAATGTGTCCAATGTAACAAAAACGTCTTGGACTTTGGTCCAGACATTAACGTTTGAAAAATTCCCTTTATTGATCAGCACAGATCAAAAAAATGTGATGGGCCTGCTGCCGAGCACGAGCGCCAGCAGGACTGGTTTTTATTGGACCTGAAGCGAAAGGTGAGAATAAATTTTGGTTCGTGGGTTGATTAAAGTTTAAAAACAGACGATGGATAAGCGTTGAATAGAATATGAGAGAAAGTCTACATGCTGAAGGCAAGGACGGATCAGCTGGAAGACAGGCAGACATTCAACAGAGAGGCAGACGGGCAGCGAAATGCGAATATAGAACGAGAACGGAGAGCCGAGCGGGAGGCGAGATAAAGAGCACAGGTAGAGAAATTACACACTTTGGAGAAAAATGAGTGACACGTTGACGCTTGTTTGCTGATATTCAGCCAGTCATGAAAGAGAAACAGTTTCTCTTAAAACATGACACGCGGAGAGGGATGAGGGAAGAAAGGATTAAGGCCGTTTAAAAATTAAAGGAGGACGGTAGTGGGGACAGAAGGAAGGGCTGCAAGGATAGAGGAAGAGGAGGGAGGAAAGTGGGTCAGACAAGCAGATAGACAGTGGCGGCTGCTGCGGCTCGATCCGGCAGACTGAAGCTCTGTGAAACCCTCCCTGATGTGCGACACACACGCACACACACACACACACACACACACACACACACACACACACACACAAAATAATCAAGCACACGCTCCAAAGTCTATCACTTCCAAACACAAACTACATGATTTATTAGCTCCTGCTACTCAGACTCTGAAACTGCAGCCACGCCCACCTGGGATCCATGGCAACATCATTCTCCAATCAGATGTTCAGCTTCTGGCTGTGTGTGTGTGTGTGTGTGTGTGTGTGTGTGTGTGTGTGTGTGTGTGTGTGTGTGTGTGTGTGTGTGTGTGTGTGTGTGTGTGTTTTCCTCACATGCATCTAAATACATTTATCTGTCTTAAACTATCTGTTTTTTTCTGAGGTGTGAAAACTTATCACTTGTCGCATTTGTTTTTTCTTGCGTGCGTTCATATTGAAGTGTGCATGTTCATACAGGTACACACACACACACACGCACGCACACACACACACACACACACACACACACACACACACACACACACACACACACACACACACACACACACACACACACACACACACACAGGAGTATGGGGAGGGAGTCTGGAGCTCTGCCAAAACAATAAACTCTAAATAAACCTTGTGACACAAACACTCTGCTCCTCTCGCTCTCTCTCTCATTCCTCTACAATCACGTACTCCCCCTTTTCTTTTTCCATGTGCACTAATCCTCTCCCTTTCTGCTTCCTCTTCTCGCTACTTTTTCAAATCTACATCCATTTCTCTCCTGTGTCTTCCTCCTCCCCCTCCTCCCTCCTCCCCCCTCCTCCCTCCTTTGTCCAGCTGCCTATTTTCCATCCTCTCTCTTTTTTATTTTTTTGTTTCCTCTCCTCCTCCTCCTCGGCCCCCTCTGTCAGTTCCTCTGCCCCCACCCCAACAGCTCTTTTACCTTTTTTCTCACGTCTTTTATCTCCCTCTCTCCTCCCTCTCTCTCTGCACACTCCTCATGCACTGTCCATGTCGAGATAAAGAGGTGGGGGGGGGGGGGGGGGGGGGGGAGAGAGAAATAGGCAACAAACAGACATTCACACACAGAGTTTAATTAAAATGAGAGGGGAGAGTGTGTACACACCACACCATGTCTAATAGCAAATATTTAAAGATCAAATCCCGGTTATGAAAACCTTATTACTCCAAAGCCCCTCGTCTCCACTGGATTGAGGTTTTTATTGGACAAACTGTTTCATGTCAGCAAACAAAACAGGATTTGGGGAGGGATTAAATTGTCTCCAAAATCTCACTTTGACAATGTATCCAGACAGCATGGATCGGCTGTCTTGCATGCAGCATGCATAAGCCCTGACAGGATTAAAGAAGAGACTGGTCGCAGCTTTTTGGAAATTTCTAGTCCCTCGTGCCACCGCTCCTCAAGGACTCCCCTGTTGTGCACACCATAAATGTATTCTTCTACTAGTGTACACTCACAATTACTGTGACATAATAAATAGCGGTTATCTGAACGACCCCCTCCGCCCCCCCTAAAAAAAAACCCAAAAGAATCGGACCATCATTACGTTTCATATTTGGTGCCACCAGGTCATGAAACACCTTATGGCATGTGGTAAAGTGTTGAGTATTTTTACCGCATGTACACTTCTTTATAAATATATGCCACACATTTTTTTTTAATGTAAATATAAATAGGATGTTTACTCTCCTGTTTGTCTGAAATAAGGTGACAGTGGATCTACTACTAACTTCAGTTTCTCAGTTAGCTGGAACGCGCATTTACTGTTATTAGAGGTTAATTATACTGTATTATCGATATTCTTTGTATTAAATATTGTATGACAAAGTCAGAAATGACAAAAATGTGTTTCACCCTGCACAACGATGAAATGTGTACGAACCTAAAAGGTTAAAACGTGTGTGCACAACTTATAGTTAAGTAGTTATGTAATTATGCAGCACATAACTACTGATAATTAGCTCCCTGTAGTGAGGCATTAGCCGATGCCGTGAATGCAAGCTTTTGTGAAATGCTGCTATTAGCGCTGAAATGTAACAAAAAAAAATCTGCTGAAATCGTGTGTACGTGCACACCTACAATGAAAAGCATCATAAATACGAGGCTGAGTGTGGCACCGTGGTGAAGGTGCAAACTGCCCCCATGCTTTGGTCCCGATTCAATGCCATTTTAAAACAATTCAATATTACAATTTATTGCACTATTTTGTTTTTTTTTTTTTTTAACACGATTTCATGGAAAAAAAAAAAAAAAAAATTCAGTCACACACTTCTTGAGGCTGCGTATATCGTTTTTTCTTATTTCCTGAAAACGATGCACAGGTCGGTAAATTCTATTTAAGCAGCATCTCAAACTCTGTCATTCTCCGTCATCAAGGAATATGATTTAAGAGGTCAGTGGGCCGCAGGCCGATACAGACATTCTTCGAACCTATTAGTTCAATAAAATATGTTGTAATAAAGGTAAATACGGCGCTATTCAAATGAAATGAATGGAAGTGGTGTGGGGCTCGTCTTGCACTGGAAGTGTTGATGTTGACGGAGTCAACAGGTGGGCAGACACACACACACAAAAAAAAAAAGCTGAAAAAATTGGTATCAGTCAGCGGCACTGTTAAATGTGAGGATTTATTTAGTCACTGCGAGGCAAATACCGGCGACTCTGACTAAATAGAAGCTCCCTGGCTCGCTTTGTTTACCCGCCCGTGCTAACGGGCTAACCAGCTTGCTCCCGCGCTACCTGTGAGCTGCTCGCTGTTACTACACCAGCAAAGTAGAAATAGTACATCAAATATCGATTCAGAAATCTACGCAGTGGTTAAAAAAATATATATATATATATATATATAAAAAAGTTGAATTCAAAATGAAGATACTAAGGTGAATAGATTTCTACGTCCCAGCCCGACGGCGTACCACATAACAACATGAATGTTTTGATTATCGATTGAGGGACCTTGACTAAATACACCGAAGTTCAAATGTGGGACATTTACGGCAGAAATGTTTAAGTATTTGTCAGGTAGAGGAGGAGAGCTTCCTCTCTATCCACCTCTTCTCAGGAGGGGAAGTCAGAGAGGAAGTTATTCAGACTCAAATCACACTCAGCAGCAGGAGGAGGGCTTCACACAGCGCCAAGTGAAGCCTAATTGGCTATGTTTTATTACCCGGCCAGCCAGGGGTAAGTGGAGGTCTTGAGGAATGTGTTTGCAGATGCTACAGGGAGCTCAGCTGGAAAGCTTTATTCCATAATGGTTTCGGAGGCTGTCTGAGATAAAATTATAGCACGAGGGGACGTCATCAAAACTGTCTTCAGCGCTTTAGGGTGAAGCTCTGCTTTGGAAGCGATGGATTTTCTTTGGCGCTAAGAGGAACGGGCCCGGCTGACTGTAATCTTTGTAACCTCCCAATTAGCTCCAATTTATTGTACTCTGGATTTACGGACTGAGGACAAGCTTCCCCGCTGAAAGAGAGCAGGGAGGCAGTTTGGTCCGCTCTGACCGTGAAGGCAAGTTAAGCAGGTGATCATATTAAAACTGGTTTTCAACAGTCACATGAGATCATCCTTTTTTTTTTTTTTTAACTCCTTTTAGCTTCTTATCTCAGTACTTAGTTAGTAAAACAGATTATAAGACAATGGAAATTTGTCTTTGTCGTGGCTCGCAGTGAAAAACGAATAATATACACAAAATTATGGAACGATATGGCTGGAAAAGAAGTCTCAAAGTTTGAATTTGCGTCGGGTGACCAACTCCTCGGCTGCTCGTTTATTAGGTTCCTGTCAGTTGGAATAAATGACGTGTTGAGTGTATTTGCTCTGGCGAAAGGGATTTTTATGACAGCATCCTGATGGAGGAGCTGAAATGAGTCATGGTGGCGGTTTGATGGGTGCCGTTACGTCTAACTGCCTGGGTGCAGAGATTTGATGGTGGGGAAATGGGCGGTGTTTGTCGTTTTACTTGAACGGTTGATGAGCTGAGAACGTTTTTTTTTTTTTTTTTTACTCAAAGAGGAAGTTGTATCGGGATTTGATGTTGTGAAAATGATGACATAACTGTAGCTCAATGTAGATACTGTAATTTGTCATGTGATCATTTAGCATTGACGAATGCACCCCTGAAAAACCTTCCTATTTTCTCAATAGTCATGTCTGTAAAGGCATCCCCAGCTTCTTTTAATGTGTCGTACTCAAACGCAGTAAAAAGCTCTACTCTACCGAGAGTTTGATTATTAGAGCTACAAGTTTGCAGCGCGTCCGCAACACTCACTGAATTGTAGAAATGCAACTACTGTAAAGGAAGTGAATTCATCACACGCGCTGAACGACGGAGAAGCAGAGCTGCCAAAACCAGACTTCAGTTTGTTTGAGACGTTTTGGGTTTTTTTCAGTCCTCGGTTTTTACTTCCGTTATTGCCGTGTCACTCGAGGCTTCAGAAAAACGTCCGATAATGTGCAGAGGTCATATCGCATTGTTTCATCTGCAATGATAAAACATACAAACGAAGACACGAATGCACCGGAAAATGTGCAAACAGGCAAAAAGTAGGCCACTGGAACTGCACGTCTGACTTCATGCTTGAGCGCTGACTGAAAAAGACAAGTAAAACTAGGAATGTGTTCGGTTCATTCTGATCTGTCCTCTTCGGCTTACAGCAATGACTCAGAGAAAAAAATGTTGCAGTAAAACGCATTATAAACACTTGCTTTAGCAACCTTTATACACTTCCTATTCCCGCAAATAAACATCAGTCTCCAGGAAATATCGGGTCAGGAGGCTGTTTACGTTACAGGTCATAAAACTGTTCACAAAACTGCTAAAAATGTGCCCGAAGCAGCCTCGATAACATCACTGAAGTATGCCGGCAATGTTGTTTAGGCCTTTAATGTTTCAACTGGATACAGAAGGTAGTTAACTGTGATGGTAAACAATAAATTTGTGCCTGTTATTTAAGAAAAGTTTGTTTATAGCATCTTGTTTATGAGCAATTAGGCGGTTATCCGTTATTGATTCCATGACTGAGACAAATCGTTTCACCTCCAAATATATATACAAATACAAAACTTCTATTCCCAAATGCCTGTCTTTCCTGTTGCGTACACATTGTGCAGGTAATGGTTACTTTGTGTACCTTGCAGGGGAGAAAAACCACATGTACTAAAACACACACCGGGTGTAAAAAAAAACACTTACACAGAGATAAATCAATATTTGCTGGCAGGTAACATTTTTGAAACAAAACTCCTGGATCTTGGATTCTTTCTAGCTGCAGTGGACATCTTGCTTTTTCTGAGTGGAGGTCAGAATACTCAAAACAAAACCTGATCGGACGCCTCCTGAGCTGATCTGCAGGATACTAAACAGAAGCATTCGAACTTGTGCAAACTTTTCCTTCTGGTGCCTCTGCTGCCTTTGTGACTAAAAACACAAGACGAAGGGTCGTACACTTTGAAAATGCCCTCCCGTGATTTCAAATCAAGTTGCGCTGATGCATTAATAACTGCATAAGTAAGAAAGCAAGGCTGTAAGCCAAAGGCAGCCTGACGGGGACGGGCTGTGCGTTTGACAATGTATGGCAATTAATTCAGAAATGTTCTTCCTTTTAGCTGTTTCCAACAAAAAACGGTCAAAGGTCAAAGGCGACGTGTTCTTGCGATTTAAAAAAAAAAACAACAAAAAAACCTTTAGCCATGTGAGTGATCTACTTCCCCAAAGGCTTCATGCTACGACTTCCACACAAACATTGCACTTCAGCTTTAAATCCTACATATATCGATTCCTTCTAAACTTCTACAAAGCGCTGTTCGAGTTGACGGGCTCTCGGAGGATGTTATTAAATTGGACCTTAGGGGGCGGTGCTTGCCATCGAGTCCTGTGAAGACAGATTTTACGGCTGAGCTGCGGCGGTGTGTCGGCCGGTTGCCGACCGAGAGAGCCTAACGTGAAATATTAAAGGGCCGGGTCAACTGGGGGACCCTCATATCTCCCTCATTACTTATTGACGCACCCTCTGTCTGTGTGTAATGCAGCTAGTGAGCCTGTAGGAGGGCGTGTTGTGAGAGAGAGAGAGAGAGAGAGAGAAGAGTGAAGACGGTTGACGTGAGCAAACATTCGCACATTTGCACAGAGGCGCACGCACACGCACATGCACACACCGGATCACACACGTGGAGGCGGGTGCAGCAGCCGACCTCTGATATACTGTACATAACACAGTTACTTAAGTGTGTGCATTAGGCCTGTGTGGATGAGTGTTGCATACAAGCTTATCAGTGTGTATCAATGTGTGCATCTAATTTCATGCATATTCATGTTTGATGTGCGCGCGTGTGTGTTTTTCTGCATGATTAGTGTATGACATGGCATCTGTGTGTGTGTGTGTGTGTGTGTGTGTGTGTCTGTGCGTGTGCAAGGATGCTATAAGTGTGAGGGCACATATGTTCAGTGTTACGTCATACGCGCGTGTGCGCTGCCACGTTATTCCTATTGTCTTATCAAAGTGATGTGAATTCAAGGTTTAACTTCCAGTGAATTATTTATCCCTGCAGCAGGCCTGGCACTTGCACTGGCCAAGGGTCTGAAACATACCCCCCCCCCCCACACACACACACACACACCTTACATGTATGCATGTGCACACACACATTCTCTCTCACACACACACACACACACACATAGAGCAACAACACACTCCTGTGCAGAATTATACAGCCGAAGCAGCTATAAATATTTATACCTCTCCCGCCTCATATTTATTTCATCCAACAGAGCTCATATCAGAGGGGCAACGTGATGGTGAGGATATCCAGAGAGAGAAAGAGGGAGAGGAGGAGACGATGGAAGGAGAGGAACAGATAGAGTGATGAAGGAGGAAGAAATAGAGATAGGAGGAGAATATTAAAGTTATTTGACAAATATAGACGCAGCTGAAAAGAGAGAAGCTGGTGAAATAGACAGAAATAAAACATGTACAGGGCTCGGAATAAAAAGAGGACGATAAACGTCCTGTATTGGAAAGTATGAAAAAAGTGAAGTGGGAAGAGTTAAGAGAACATTAAAAAAAAAAAAAAAAAAAAAAAAAAGACGTGATAAGAGGCAGAGTGATGGGAGGTGGGTGGAGAGCGGAGTTCACTGTTGCTGCTATCGGAGCAATCGTCAGCCACCGAGGTGCACCGCTGAAGCTGGCCGACCACGCTACTTTGCCGGGATGAAAGGCCACACGGTCTGGCCTTTTTCGCGCCGCCCTCGAAAAAAAAAAAAAAAAAAAAAAAAAAAAAAAAAGACCAGGCAGGAAATGTCAGGGAAAATATCACCGGGTCTCTTAAAAAAAGAAAAGGGAAAAAAAAAGTGGAAAAGGAGACCGGAGTCAGTCAGTCGGCCGATGCTTTGTTTCCCCGAGAGTTGGAGAAAAAGTTTCATGTCGCTCCCCGAGAGTCCTGCACGGTTACGTAACGCTTATCTCGGCAAATGTTCCGAGCAGAAAGGGGAGGGCGTCAGAAGCCGGGCATTTCAATTGATGCGAAGGCTCATCTTGAAATCAAATAGTCGGGCCTCTTAAGAAACTGAAGTTGTATACTTTATTCTGTATTCGTATGCATGTTTTAAATCCCCTCAATGTGACTCGACCGCTGAAAGTTTGGTCTGAGATTCAAGGTCGTTGTGTTTTGTTTATAGCAGCCGCTAATGCATCCTGGAGAAGAGACGAGGAGAGGGGCTGATGGGATGGTTTTCATTTTCAAACTCGTAGTCCTACACGTCACTCCACATATGCAGCGGTAATCCCGAAGACCTGCAAACAGACTGCGGCGGTGTTGACAGATGACGGTGTTAAAAGCTCAGTTGAATAATCTGCTGAATCAGCGATATCTATTTGCACTGATGACATAATCATAAGCACGATAACGTGTGTCATGTTTGGTCGATAATATTCATTTGTTTGTATCCGCAGATCTG
Organism: Brachyistius frenatus; assembly: GCF_029030835.1. Classification (NCBI taxonomy): domain Eukaryota; kingdom Metazoa; phylum Chordata; class Actinopteri; family Embiotocidae; genus Brachyistius; species Brachyistius frenatus. Next base: position 2,953,894 of record NW_027210604.1, read on the forward strand.
AAGATCTTTGCAGGACCAACGTGGTAGGATCTCAAAATGTTTCGACCGTCTCCGACATGCGAGTGTGTTTGAGTAGTTATAGATCTCCAGTTCTCTACCGATATGCCCAGAGTGCATGCAGTTGGCATAATTAAGCGTTTTCTGATCTACCCCCGTGCCCCGGAGGGCAGCCCGGTGACCTTGTGGCAAAACATTATCAAAGACGAGCGCCGGAGGAGCAGCTCTCTGTAAGCTTTGAAGCCTTAGGGCTGTGTTACACAGTCGAGCTTAGCATGCAACATTTTAAACAGCGGTGGATCTCAACAGGCGGCTTCTGGCGGAGTGAAAAGGAGCTTGAGGCTACCTGAAGGTGCAAAGCCTGTTCTTGCCTTCAGCTGATACAGAGCAATGCAGCCAGACTCCTAAAGAAGACCAAAGATGTGGGGAGGAAAAAGGAGCATTTTCGCATTTACGGTGATTTTTTTTTTTTTTTTATTGATTTTTTTTAAATTTTTTATTTGAAGTTACGTTTTTTTTTTTTTTAATTCTTTTAAAACTCCGGATTGACTCCCGCTAACAATATATTTGTGAGGTTTTTCAGTCACCGCTTGGCCCGAAGAAGCAGCCGGAAGCCCGCAGGTGAGTTGTGAGTACATGCTGGCAGGAGGAGCACATTTTGCAGTACGTGCTCATTTCCTGTCATATTTCCTGGTTTAACATCGCCTCTAACTTCTAATAGATCGTAAAATCGACGAATTTGGTCTATCTTTGGGGCTCAAATCGCGAATTACGCGAAGAAGTCCCTTCAGGATTTTGCGGCGTTATTTTGGCGATTGTTGCGACCAGAGTGGGATACAGACAGTGACTGCAAGATAGAAAATAACGACTACATCAGCTTTAGATGCTGTTTAAGTCATGTTAATTCAACACGTAGGCCCACCGTATGCACAAAGACAAAGTGCAGTCTCTTACAACTTGAAGTGTGTACAAAACTCATTCAACATACAGTAATATACTTCCTTTGACAATGAGCATTTAAAAGCGGATCGTTTTAATGTGAACCCCAACTTTCTGTTACCCCTTGTCACTTCCAGGTTTTCTGCTAGTTCCGGTTTCATCCGGCGCGCAAGAGTTTGTTTCGGCGCCGATTGTAAATCCGGAGTTATTTTTGTTGATAAAGCAGAATTTGTTTCTAAAAGACTACTTTATGGCAGCTTCTGTTGACAACTTTTTGAAAAAAATTGCGGGAATTACAAAAATATCGCAATATTTCGGACATTGCGCTACTTTGCGTTCAGCGTTACGACTGCAAGATAGCGATTTTCTTGGAGGGACTGACGAAGCAGTCCTGACGTTTTTAACCTGCGTTTCTTTGATTTACAAGGTGAAATGAACCTCACGGTATCAAATGTGCTGATAAATCCCCCCCCCGGAGGCGTACAGTTAGGTTACAGCTCGTCTAATTTGATTCAGCTCAGACGCAGCAAGTGACAAGCTGCGTTTGATCGCTCCGCGCAACTATACGTCCCGATCAAACGTGTTTTTTTTTTTTTTTTTTTTTTAATGTATGGGAAGTTCTCTCTGGAGAATCCATCAGCGAGCGCAAACGCGGGCCAAAAAAAAAAAATTAAAAAAAAAAATCCTGCAGCCGAGAGGTCGTAAACTACAGAAAGGAGCAGACTGCTTCCCTCAGGAGTCTACGTTACTCTACCCGTCACTTTGGGAGCGAGCCAACGCTGACCTCCGGGTCCGTCCTGAAATGTACAAACGAGACCTGGCCGGCTGTTAAAACACTTACAGAGGCCGTTGAACGTTGAGATGTAACAGTGACTGTTGCTGGTGGACAGAAAGGGGCCCTTGTCTTGGACCTCGCTCAGTAACTTGAAGCATCTTGGAAACAGACAGCAGTCTAAGAAGAAGGGATTGAGTGTAGAGAGCCAGTATTAGGTTTGGAGCAGAGCTGTGTGTGTGTGTGTGTGTGTGTGTGTGTGTGTGTGTGTGTGTGTGTGTGTGTGTGTGTGTGTGTGTGTGTGTGTGTGTGTGTGAGGGAGCCAGGTTGATGCCGATCCAACAGGGTGGGTCTGTCTGCTGCATGACTCGGCCCGTCTGGCCTGCAGCTACGACCTCCTCCTTCCCCTCCTCTCCCCCCCTTCCCCCTCCATCCCCCAACGCCACAGCAGCAACAGTGTGTTTATTGCATGTAAGGTGATGAATGAGTCGGCACGGTACGTGTGCATGAACGTATGTGCACATGCGTGCGGTAGTGAAGCATGTAGGTCGACTTCAGTGGTTGAGAGTCTATACATTTGTGTGTAGTGTAGCGTGTGTGTGTGTGTGTGTGTGTGTGTGTGTGTGTGTGTGTGTGTGTGTGTGTGTGTGTGTGTGTGTGTGTGTGTGCGCGCGCGCGCGCGAGAGAGAGAGAGAGAGAGAGAGAGAGAAAGCAGATCCTATAACCAAGTGGGCATCACAGAGTGCTGCGTCGGTCTTTCCGTGTCTCTGTCCTCTCCATGACCCTCCCTAACATTACGTAACACTCGGGGATGGTTCCATGGCAGAGGTGGGTGCACGACACACACGGCGAGGAGGCTGGGGGGGGGGGGGGGGGGGGACAGTTCTGGAAAAAAAAAAAAAACTTTACATCTCCATCGAGCAGATGAATGTAATGAACTTAAAATGAACTAACGAAGGTGAGTCAAATGACACATCGGTTACAACTGCAACACTCTCCCTTTCAGCGTCTCGGTGAGTGCCCGGCTATAAAAAAGGAGGGATCACTTTGAAGAGAGGCTGCAGGTAGAAGGAAAAGTCCTGCAGTATAAGCTGTACATAAAAACATGCTAACAATCTCTGTCGGAGCTGCACTCAGTCTGATTAAATCATTCAATTTCCTTGTAAGAAGTTTAGGGTGCAGTGCTTTTTAAGCTTGAGCAATATTAGGAGCTAAAGTCAGGATATCTGCTGCTTATATTTGCACTGTTTTAAAAATCGTTCTCATGCGAGTCCCTCAACTTTAGGAGAAGTACAAAACCTTTGAGGATTTAGTGTCCAGAGAATAAGTAACTGAGAGTTTGGGCAATCAGAGATTGAAAATCAGAAAACCACAAGTAGATTGGACAAGGTTCGAAGCCAGTAAAACGGACAAATTACTTCATAAATAATACGTTTCTTGGATAACTGCGTAGAAGAGAGGCAACTTCATAAAAATAAATAAAAGTCTGGAGACGAGTCCAACTGTTTTTGTGGTTCCTTTAAACGACAATCTTCTGTTTAAAGAAGAAAACTGAACAAAATGGAGACGTTGGAGGATTGTTTTCATGTGGATCTTGACATTTATGAATTGTGGATGTGCATCAACCCAGCCCACAAAAATTGTAGTAAATCCACGGCCGTTGGCTGCCTGAGATAGTAAAGATATAAGCAAACCTCCTCTGCCAAGAAACTTTTTTTTGTTGTTTTTTTTGTCTTTAAGCTCTTTCTGATATGGAATGTTCTTCTCTTTAAAACTTCTCTCTCTCTGTCTGTCCATATTTTCACTCGCAGGACTGTCAATCCAAGTCAGCAGACTTCTGGTCACAAAGCTTGTGTATGTTTTCCTCTCATTCTTTCCTCTGCCTGCGCACTTCCTCTGTGCTCTTTTCATACAGAATGGAGCGCCGAGGGGGGTTTGTGGAAAGAAAACAAAACTCTGAAACTTTAACCTGTTAGCCAAGGCAAACCAGCCAATGGGCTTTCCCTCCCTCTCGCCTCGGCACAGAGCGTACCGACGCGGTTTACCTGAAAGATACCCGTTGCTTCCAAACCTGCAGCCTCGAGGTGCTGCTTCGGCAGAAGTTTGACTTCTGTCCCAATCCCTACTTTCTCTTTTCCTTCCGTCACCCCTTTTCCACAAATATGTCTCAACAAATACAACGTCTCCTCTCACAACTTCCTTCTACACGCCCTACTTGTGTGCTCAGAAGTGGAAAAAAAAAAAGAAGTTATATAAAACATATGTTCCCTACTCATAATCATAACTTTTCCCCTCAACTCTCCCTTTCCTTAAGTGGACTGTTTCGTAAGTGTACTGTTCTGTTCTGCTCCGAAGGGCCCCCTGGGTGTGGGACTGCTGCTGACCTGCTGGGCCGAGTGTTCTGCCAAGTATTTACCGTGAGAGAGCGAGCGAGAGCAAGAGGGCAGGACACAGAGCGGCACCGTGCCATCAGACGGCTCTGCCAGCCTTGGCTGTAGTAGCGCGGTACTGACGGGTGGGAAAAGACGAACTGCAATTGTTCGACTCGAGTAGTTGTAGATGTGAAAACAAACGGGTGGCGGGGGGGGGGGGGGGTGAGAAAGGAAAAGATTATCTTTCACACCTGATTTCTCTCAGCGTTAGCCCGAGTCCTCCAGGACATCTTACGGTCCTGTCCTGACTGAGCCTCGAGCCTCCACCCTGCACCCCCTCCACCCATCTAACCTATTTTCATGCAGCTCTCTCCCTCCTCGCCTCAACTTACGCTGACTTCTCCAGCTAAACCCTTTTGCTGCAGGACTTTACCTCATCTCAAACACTCTTTAAAGGAAAGTTCCCTCTCCCAGCTGGCTCATTATGTAAATGCAATATACACTTTCAACAGCACTTTTAGTCAATACCTGAAGTTTTTTTTTTTTTGAAAGAAGTAAATGTCTGAGTGAATTTGACGAAGGAAAAATAAATTCAGTTCCAGTATCTTTATATATCACCCAGTTTTTATGTTTAACAGTTCGAGATTTATTGTAGGTTCTTTTGCATTTGGAATTGGTCACTACATTTCAGTGCAGATGGGATCTCATCACTACGGTTGGGTTTGCTTTGTTTATTATACAAGAGCCAATACAATATTTTAGTTTGGTATGAATACCAAACAACAGTTTTTTTCAATGCCTCACATGGACAAATATAAACTCTTATTTTCTGCAACTACTTTGCAATTGACAAAAGATATCAACATTTTATGTCTAAACACAAAACTGACTGCACTCCGGATTCCAGCCTTCAGTACTTGACCATTTTTGACAGTAAAACACCGGAAAAGTGTAAAATATGGGCTAATATAAGGTAAGTGTGAGCTACGGTTCATGACAGGTGCAGTAGTCTGTGGTTCACATTCCCAGGGATTTGCACTGATGACCTTCTCAACACAAGCTGCCTCTGAATCAGTCCAGCAGCATCACTCTAATCTTGCCATAATCACAAACACACACACACACACACACACACTGCACTTTTACCCAAATCGAAAAAACACTACACACACACACACATATATATATATGTACATATATAAAAAAAACAAAAACAACAACAACGATGCAACATTTATCAGCTAACTTACACTATCCAATCGCCGTGCCACACATCGCTTCGACATGTTGCGCGCTGATTGGATGAGTGATGTGGGAGAAAAAAGGAGGCGGGGAGGTTTTTTGGGCAGCACTCAGGAGAGGAGTACAGAAATGGAGAAAGCTCACCAGTGCATTAGGGACAGCACGGTGCAATTCGTTCCATTGGCAGCACTTCAAAGAGGAAGAGGAGGGGGATAATCCACCCCAACATTAGCCCCCGGAATCTTCCACCACCACCAACATGCACACACACATACACACACATTTATTCACAAAAGCAGCAGGCTGGAGGGTTTGGTAGTGGGGTCTGATTGGGTTGGGGTCTGGGGATGACGGGATGGAAGGATGGAGGGGATTTTTCAATTTGCCAGCAAATCAGAGATGATTGGAATACTCTCTTGCATACAGATACACACACTCGCCTTCGCACACGCACACAATGCACTACACACGAAACACATCCGTCTCCATAGGAAAGACCTCACGCTTGAACCCGGAGGAGAAAAAAACAAACCAAATAAAAACAAGCTTAACATTTGCTCACAATGCTTGAATGGAGCCCAAATACAAGAATATGGGTTAAAATTATGGGTCAGCCACGAATGATGCGGTTTATTCTTACAGGTGGTTCAAGTGTGCAGCAAGGAGAAGCGAAGATAAAGAGGAAAAAAAAAAAGAGAAGGTGAAGGAGGGTGAAGAAGACGGATGAAGTGAAAGGGAGCCTGTTTATTGACAGCCACGAGCATCAATAGCGGTGAGTTGTCAACACTCACGACCAATTGGGGATCAATCTTTCTCATGGGTGACCCGCCAGCAGCAGACACAATCAATCCTCCTTTCTCTGTCAGACCTTCGAGCAATGTTAAAGATGAATGCTACTCGATTTGGAGACAGCCGGATATTCAACAGCTTCGGTTCAGCCTGCCTCAGAGTAAAAACGCCGCCGCCCGCTGGTGAAACAATCCCCCCGTGGAACCATTAGTAACAGATGCCATCACGTTTTGATCCGCAGTTGAAGTTCCATTCACGGGCTGATAAGCGCTGCTTTGAAAATGCCTCAACGCAATTATCGGCTACAGGTTTGCATCATGTTTTTGGGCAAGAAGTGGCGGTGTTAGCTCAGTGCAACTCCAGAAGAAACACGTGCGCATGTATAAAACACAACACGTACTTTAGAGAGTACTAGTAAATAAGTACGACACAAATCGATGCATTCTCACAGAAACACGGCACATTGGTCACAACACAACAAAAGTTTAAGCGGAACACAATACTATTGGAGATATTTACGAGAGTGCTAAGCTGGCTCTGCTCGCGTATTGCCCACAGCTTAATTTAGCTGTGGTTCATATGGTCCGTTTGCCTAAAGGTTCGCTCAGCCGCTTTGAGAGGCCGACCAATCGGTGACCACTGGGGGTGACTAAGCGTGAGGACGTCAAAGTCGAGCGAGATGGAGCGAACAGTTGTAGCAACACAAGCAAATACGCAGACATTGAGGCTGGAGTCTGCAAAGTCTGCGATGGTCCCTTACTGAAATGGTGGTGCTCGCTGCTCACATGGGCGACGTCTCTAACATACAGTATAAAATAGTCAATGCTGATTGGTTAGCGGTTGCCAGACCCGTAGATTCACGCAGTGAATTTGGTTCTGATAAGACCAGTATATACATACACAGCTGAGTATTCTCTATTTCCTGTGATCGCCAACGGTACCAACAATTTCCAAGTGCCCGCCATGACTGCAAGTGAGTGAATATTTTAGCAAGGCTAAAACATGACTCACAGAAATTTTTCGCTTAACGGGGCTATAATGTGTTGTTGATTTATTTCATTTTCTTATAATGACCAAATACGGTAGGATCAACCATACAGTTTTGCATTTACCATGAAGAACTTTGGTGGCTGAGGTTTAGTGGAAGGATATACATCTCAAAACCTCAACGTTGTCAACATCAGATATGCGATATTATCTGCCTCATCAGAAACAGTAGATTTTCTATATTAAGCAATAAACTTCTGAAGCATAACTGTGTCGCATTTAGATGTCATATTTAAGCTGAGTGCAACATGTGTGCCTCAAGGTTGCTTTAAGTGTGCCGTGTGTTGGCATTTATCACACTTGGGACACACTTGCCTGCATGTACCAACCCTTAAGTGCTCAGAGACGTGACAACGGGGATAGATAGCAAGCGTTACCAACGCAGCTGTTGTGTTTCATGTGACTGACAACTTAATTAAACAGGAATAATTCCGACATGTTTTACCATGACTGACAGACGAGTTAACATAATCTATTTCTGCGGTGCTTTACACACTGACAGAACAACAATAAATAAGCTGCCTTTACTTTCTCCTCACTGTTTTACCTTTTTTTTATTGATGGAATGAAACAGAGTTAACTTCAGAGACTGTTTGTGTGTTATGGTTTTCTTCCACAACACGCACATCAATAGTGGGCGGTCTGGAGGGAGAAGATTTATGGAGTCCACGGACACACTGACTGGTCAGGAGGTTAGCAAGGCCTGCGTCAATCAATAAACCCTGACCACTGGAGACCACTGTGCCATGGCTACAGTTACACAAGTGTATAGAAAACAAACACCTCTTCACGAGTTATGCTCCTATCATAGAAAATACTATTTATTGAGAGCAATTTGCACAGCTTCAGTTCCTCAATCTGATGCGTACCAACAGTAAATAGGTGTTTCCATTACGCTGTCCATTCCCCAGACAACGTGACCGACATAATAATGAAAAAACACAACTGCATTTTAATTTTTGACTGTTAAAATCTACTGTTAAAGAGGTGACAACCTTCTCTGTGGTAAATGATTTTTCACTCCACTATTTCAAGTTAAGAGGTGAAGAATTGTTATCTAAAAGCCAAATTAACGCGGTGGGATGCTGGGCAAAGCACGCTGATCCGGTGGTCTAATCACAACTGAACTTAAGTCCACTCAATCGGTCTTACCAGCTGAGGTTAAATGGGAAAAACCAAGAAGCAATTAAAAAAAAAAGTCCTCCAATTATTTCTTGTGTTTGTATTTTATTCTTTCAGTTTGGTACAGAATAGCAGGTAATTTGGTTGATACGCAGCCACCTAATTGCTGAAAGGTTGTCCTAATGTCAGCCAAATTAAATCAACCAAGCTGAACCGAGCCAAGGCAAACCAAATGCATCGTATTAAATCACGTCAGAGAAATGAAGGGAAAAGTATTCAAGGAAAACCACCTTATTTGGTTTATTGTAGAGGCCGCTGAAAGAAAAGACATCGAACCGGTTCTGAAGGTTTGCGGAGGGAAGGAACTCTTTCAACACTGATTATTTTTGGTAGATTAAGTATCAGAAGGTAAGCAAATAACATAGGACACCGTGTTTGTTTTTGTGAGATTGTTGTTGAGATTGTGGTAGACATGTAAAACATTTATCCACATGTACAAAACAAAATAGCAGCCGTCTGTCTTTGGAAAACCAGAGTTAACTGTATCCGCCTAAACTTGGCGTGCAGTGGATGTTTGGCTGTCAACTGTAATTCTGATTCAGCGGGGTAGATTGCAGGGTCAGAAAGAGGTTTTGAGAGCACCGCACCAGTGAATGCCAATCAACTATCGGAGCAGCACGAACATGAGCCTGCAGTGAGGTTATGAGCACGGGCACAACCAATCCGAGAAACCGTGCAAGAAAATATACATCGTGGTTAGCGTTCAGATGCCAAGCGTGAGCTACGATACTGACGGAAGTGGAGGAATTCAGACGGACCTCAAAACTGAGCTTTAGGCAGAGGTACCAGATGATCAGTAGCCTTCATTGAATAACTAATATTGATTACCGTGACAATTTCCTCCTGATCAGAGTTCTGTTGCATGAAAGCTTTTTGGTGCAAACAAAGAATCTTTGTGGTTTAAAAGCTACTCGACTTTCCCCTATGAACAGTTAAGATAGGTAAGGAACCGCAATCAAACTAAAAACCCTACAAAATGTAATCAGTGTAGTTCTAGTATAAAGATTAGAACCCAACAACCAGCGCCTTTGGACAAATCTCACCTACCTTTTGGACTTTATCACCGCATCGTCCAACTATGCCTTGTCTACATAACGCATCGCTCAGATTTAGGAATTTCTTAAAGAGTTCCTTCACTCGGGTCGACTGCTATGTCTTCCTCCTGCCCTCACTGAAGCTTTGCTTCCACAACCACACAAGCTCCTGTCGTTCTGGTTTGCCAATGTCTGTCTACCATTTCCAGAACTTAAGGCCCTAACCAATCCCGAGAAGTCTCACGTCTTTAGCTTCACAGCTTCCTTCCCACTAGCTGCTTCTAGGGTTTGCCACCATACCAGGGGCAAGTGACTAAAGGTCCAACAAGGCCACAAGTCTAAGCCACCACTCCAGATGGGGGGCTTTAAACGTTACTTGGACTTGGTCTCTCAAAGTTTCTCCACAGATGCACAGAGAAATCATCTCTAGGTGGGAATTGAAGGTGATCTAGAGAGGGGAATCAGCCAGATGTGCCCACTAACAGGTGCTGAAAAGCTGACAAGTCCACTGCTTTGTTCATCCATGAGTCCGGGACATTCAGCATAAGATCTGAGGACCTGGCTACATAATTGCGTATTTGGCTTTGGCCTGCGAGATTTTCTTGTACCCTGCTCATACACATAAAATCACACCATGCCTGCAGGGGTTCAGTGGGAGGTTGTCGAGATTACAACCTATTTTAGAAAGTAGGTTGCTGAGAAACACAACACGCTTGAATATGAAGGTTCGTATGGACAGGCTACAACCAGCCTTAGACGTCCCTCACCAGAATTATGGACTCCCTGGACAGCACACTCTCTAGGACCCACCAGCTGAGTCTTCTGCTACGTTTGTCCCAACGTTTGAAACACGAGAAAGAAAAACACTGAAAAAACAAGTAACTAATCTTTCCCAGTAAACACAGATCACAGAAAAACCAAATCAGTTCTTTGTGGTGGGTGGATTTTCTCTTAAATTTTCTACACCGGGCTATCAGTCAGTCACTCATTATATTGCTGAGCCATTTCAGTGTGCCATCTTTCCTTCGAGCTATTCATTCATTTGACATTAATATTCATGAAAGCAAAAATCAAGTTTATATGATACCGCCAGTGATCATTTTAATTAACATTCTGAAAAATGTAAATTACCTCGTACACTACATCAGCAATGCTGGATAGATCAAGCACTGAGCATGAATATACCCCGATGTACAAACACACACAGATATACTCACAATAACAAATTTTTGAACAATGCTGTGCAACTCAGCTCAACTCACCGGCTACAGACCAAACACACACACACACACACACACACACACACACACACACACACACACACACACAACTGATTTTCTTACTCACCCTTTCGAGATCTTGTCGGAGGTGTGTGAAGAGTTTGAGGCGTCTGTAGAGGACGTCCTGCTCCTGCTGGGCCAGGTTGTCCACCTCGTCCCTCTTTAAGGTCACCAGAGGTCGATTAAAGTTGGCCTTCCTCTTCAATTTCCAGAACTGATATAAGAAGTCCACCTTGAAGAGGCAAAATATGTTCTCATGAAAACATAACAGCAACAAAAATCGAATGTACCAACAATAGAAAATAAATAGGTAAGAGCATCTTAACCTCATCTTGACGTTGCAAAAAGATCAATTAAGCCACTGAGGATCTGTCAAGCGTTTATGTTTTCTTTTTTTCTTTCGTCTAATTGTCAATAAGTGGCATTAGCGGCTTCATAATGGAAACATGTGTGGTGCGTTTGACGGACTTACATCAGTCACTCATCCATCTCTGCACTTATTAAAAAAAATGAAAAAAGTACACCATCAAGTTTTCTTCCTTATGCATGAAAAGCCACGTGCTAACGTTGGAAGCTGTTCTTTGTCGGAAAACATTTTTATAAAAAGCGGTTGCCTGCAGCAGCGACCGTGTTTGGAAAGCAGAGACCAGTTCATCACGGCTCGTTCTAAACAAACGTCTGCAACTCATCACACAGTTTATATGATGCACTTGAGCCAGCGCTCTAAATGTCAACAAAAACATGATTAACTGCATGGAAATGCAATGAACACAGTGCATCTCAAATTTCGATAGGAGTACCATACTGTCACCGCCAAATATTTCATCGGACCGGGCAACGTTCTCCCAGTTTTAGTCTCAACAGCCAGTAACTTCTCGATGTGAGTAGACAGAGATGAACTTCCTGTCTACGCCGAGGTTCAGCGAGCTGCGTGTTCTTTGATGCTCGGCTGCGCGTCGCTGCCGTACTGAGCGGTTACAGTATTTGCATACTTGCTGCCTCTTAGCGTGAAGAAGTGATGCTGTTCTGACCTCTCTCTCGTCAGTGAGCCGTTTCACCCACTCGACTCGTTCAGCCCGTCTGTGTGCTTCGTAATGACGCTGTGTTTATACCCGAGTCACTGTCTGGGCTTTTTTTGTTTTTGTTTTGTTGGTATATATACACATGAAGGTGTAGCTATTACTGTGAATCACAAGTGTGTGCAGTCATTTCTTATTATTTCAAATGCAAAATCATAGTGTCCCGGTTCGAAGCGTAACGTACCTGTGAGACGGGCAGCCCCAGGTTGTCGGCAACCTCCCTGGGCTCCACCAGTCGGTAAAACTCGTCCTCCAGCTCCTGCAGCTTCTGCTTCCTCTGGCTCACCTTCTCTCTCTCCAGTTGGTCCCGCTCAGCTCGCTCCGATGCCGACACCGAAAGCAGGTGCGATACCGGCCTCTGCTCTGGGTTGCCGCTGTTCGGTTCGTGCTGCTGGTCCGGCCGGAGCTCGGAAGCGACACAGGCGGAGGCCCAGTCGGGTCTGGCTGCGCCATGAGCTCCTTTGGTGGCGGTGGAGGCGGCGGTGTGGTTGCCGTTGCTCACGCTGGTCGAGCTGGAGGTGCAGCTGGCGGTCGTACTGCCGTTGCAGCTGTGCTCCAGGCAGAAGGACTTGAAGCGCACCTCGTCGTTCTCGGCCAGGATGGTCTTCATCTCCAGGCCGTGGTCGAAGGCGCACGTCACATGGAAGGCCACAATACAGGAGGGCATGGAGCACTGGGGGGAACAGACACAGAGGAAATACAGTTATGGGCAGACACACACACACACACACACACACACACACACACACACACACACACACACACACACACACACACACACACACACACACACACACACACAAAAAGGTTTTCAATTTCTCAGACACTTTGTCACAACTAGTTGCTTTGAAGTGTCATTTTCGGTCCATTTATTGTGTCATCAAGGTTCCAATAGACGTGCAGCAAAGCAGAAAGACAAGCCAAGTCACCACAAACATGCTTCCCCCATTTCTGCTGACATTTTGGTAACTTGGGATGTGTTTGAGTGTGTGTGTGTGCGCGCGCGCGAGTGTGTTTCTCAGTACTATCCATTACAGGTCATACTAAGAGGCGACCTCCCACTGTGTCCCTCCAGGCATGGTGTGATTTTGTGCCTGTGAACCCTTGTGGCTATGAGCTGTTGTCACTGTGTGTGCGGGTAAGTGTGCGTGTCTGTTTGAAAGTCTGCACTTGTACATTTGAGAGGAGTTCAGCCTTCAGCGAGAGGCTCGGTGGTGACTCTCTGCACTGTGCTGTGTTATGAGCATAGTGACAAAAGCCTGACCGATCCCACCGACTCCAACATCTGGAAAACAACTTCGAACATTTTCGCAAAGAGCCCTTTTCCCTCATCGTCTCTCATATTTAACACATAACAAATTATTATTATTAATATTATTCGTGTTTTGTAACAGATTAAAAAAAGGCTTTAAAATGTTTTCATTTGAACTACTTCCTACCAAAGCAACAGTCCTTTTTGGTACTGGGCATCTAAAAAGGTCCTAAAAAAAAAAAAACAGAACTTCAAAGGCTGTTCAAAGTCAAAGTCCAAAACCTAAAACCTTTTTTTTAAGCTACAATGGGTCATCAGTGTAAGGTAACCATCCCATCATCACCACCTTTCAGCCTTCAGCAGTACATGGAATCTGTGAGACACTGTAACCTGAGTGTTGCTGAGAGGTCCAGCTGTATTGTCTACTTTAGTTTTTGTGCTACCTACTTTCATTTATTTTGACTTTGAGGCTCATTTGTGTGCGGGAGAAGAAAAAAAAAATAGACATATCATGCCTAAACCACAACATGCATATGACTTTGTGAGAAACCACAACCGGACTAATGAGAGACATCCTAAGTGTATTATTTGCCTGTGTGGGTGCCGATATAAGAAGCGATCCATAAGTTTGGAGCTCTTCGGAAATAAAGACCCTTAAAATGCTTCAGAAGGCCACCAGCGATGAGGTGATGAGCCGGGCGAGGTGTTCTGAGAGGTATTCGTGTTTCAGTCTGTGTCTAAGACTGAGGAAGAGGGGTAGGGGGGGGGGGGGGGTCAGGTCAGGAGCACAACCAGGTCGAATTTTCTTTGACATTGCTCGGGTTGGTCACTGTGACTTCGTTCCCCAGGGTCAGACTCTCAACACCAGGTTCCCCTGTGACGTTCTGAGGTCGGCTATTTTTTAGCGGAAACGTTTGGTGAGAACGACCTGAACTGTGGCGTGAAGGCATTTTCAGTTGAACATGACAGCGCGCCCTCTCACAGCACGTTGACCACCCATGTTTCTCGCCCTTCACAACACAATTCTCGATCCCCCACCGCCTCAGCTCGCTGGATTTGGCTCCCTGCGACTTGTTTCTGTTCCCCCAAAAATGTGATGTGCGCTCTGCACAAATTTCAGGTCGGATCACAACTCCGGCGTTGCACCACTCCCAACTTCAATATTTTACAGGAGCTGTTTGAGTATTTTAAAATAACTTTTGAGCACTCCAACTAAAATTTTGTATTATGCATTATAGTCGGGTGGAGGCAGACATTTCAGAAAAGGACATTTCAACATGAAGGGCAAAAACTAAACCTATATCCACAACTACATATCACTGGAACTAAGTGAGACAAGGTTTTATGTTATCTGGGTGGTTTGACCCTTTCACACAAAATCTCTATGAAGATTAGTTGTGCTCCCAATGCCACAGTGTTCTATTTGTTCTTTCATAGGTGAAACTCAATAACCTCCTGTATCTCACCTGATGTACCAATCCACTAAGTCAGTGAAGTACTGGGAACAGAAGGCGTGATCCAAGGATCACACATCTGGCCTGTGTTTGACACCTCTATAGCTACATCACCTTGTTAAAAAGTGGAGTTCAGTCAAAGGTCTGCACAGTAAACCCTTTTTCATTACCAACCAAATGTCAGATTGAGCCGGCTGCAGCTGCTCTCACTTATTTGGTGTCGAAAGGCAAAAGGTTGAACACAGCGTGGAGCCAGCTCGATGTGTTGTTTGGTACGAGCCAAGTCATCGCAAAAAACACTCATCTGGCCTTTTCACCTGCACCTGCTCTGTTCTGCCAGCACTCATTAATGAGGTTTTATCAGCGCCCACGCTGCCTCTTGAGTGCTTCTTTTTGTTTGTTGGCAACAGCATGTTTGTCTCACTGCACAAATCTTAAACCTTTTGCAGGACATAATATGAAAAAAAACAAATTTAAATAAAAAAAATCGAGCTGACATTATGTTTTGATCATAATCAATTTGGGAACTCTGGACGGACAAAACATACAAACTTTTACACCTATTTGCTTTTTTATCAAATGTTCTGTGAAACATTTAAACAGATAATATCTTTAAGCTTTTCACCATAACGACACTGCCAACTTCCATTAGTTAGTTCATTGAGCATTAGTACCCTTGTCCAAACAGAATTAACATGTATCTCAACACCTGAGACCATTGCTTCACACCACCTATTAAGAAATTTGAATGATTTTGACTGCTTTATTTTATTTCTCAAACAAAATATCTGAATCTTAACCCTGAGGTTTGCCCCGATATCAAATACTGTAAAGCCACTTTATTGTAGTTGATATCATTTAATTCCACTGTGTGTAGCATCACAGTTTTTCATCTTCAGAGACATTTTCATCTTATTGCATCTCTTCATTGAGGCTATATTATGTTCATACTTTATGAAATATTTGAGAAGACATGCTTCCTTGCCTTACAATTCTCTACATATGAATACGATGTCTTGTCCTAAACTTAGCAGAACATATCAAGTATCATGGAAAACTCTTGAGGTCGCCGCTCGACCGTTACAACGATGTTAAGTATGTTTGAACTGCATAAGCAGCGCAGCACGAGTTTTGTAGTCTCAGAAATGACCCACTAGCACTTGTTGACATGAGAAGGGCTTTTTTTTTTTTTGGTGTTATCAACTATTTAACGTTCAACCGATGTACCTATAGCTTAACTGCAGGTATTGAAAAACTACAGGGCTGCCCTGACTTACAAAAACCTGTCCTGAAGACTCACTAACCATGAAGCAGAAGTTCTTTCTTAATTAGCTGAAAGTATCACCGCTTTGCGTACAGACGGACTCTTTTTCAGCTTTTTAACAGATACAGTAGGAGCTGAACCGGCTTGACCTTTCCACCCTACCTTCCTCCAGTAACACCCTAATTAAGAGTCTCCCAGAGAACTTGCCAATTAATGCAGGGGGTTATTATAGACTAATATTTTGTTCAGGGACTCTCGATCGTCATTAGCTGCACATGAGAAGAGACACGGCAAGGTGTCATTAGACAAATCGCTTGAAGTATCGTACAACAAAGTGGAAGGGAAGGAACTTTGAAGGTGTGAACTATCGTACCTGCTGCACATTAAAAACGCACACAAACAGA
>NW_027210604.1:2975000-2995000 GCF_029030835.1 Brachyistius frenatus
AGAATCTGGCATGCAAGTATGATTCCAGCAATGCACGCAAAATTTCTGCCAAATGCACGTAAAAAGTTGCTACAACCATCTCGTAATTCAAAGAGTAAAACAAATAAAATCTTCCAGAATTTTGCATACTTTTTGGAAATTTTAAATTGCTTGCATCTGTGAGATAGCGCGCATCTGTTTCGTTTCTCAATGTTTTTAAACTAGCTGCAGAAAGTAGTAACAGAGGACAGAGACTGGAGGACAGAAAGAAGGATGATTTACAACAGGCTGGATTTGAATCCAGGCGTAATTTTTACCAGCTCCACCACAAGGCCACCCCATCGTCTCAGAATCCCATTCATTTTCGTGTCTGGAAACAGCATGGATTCAGTGGCTGCTGCACTTCTAAACCCCAAAAAACCTAAAAACGTAAATTACAGCCTGCGTAATATTTACTAATTAGTAAATTTACAAAGTTCAAAGGGACAGATGACGAATACGTTCCTCCTTGTTCCCTTTTGCCTCATCTCCCAGGCCCATGAAAACACTCCTCTTATTCACCATGTTATTGAACCACCCAAAAACGCTGCTTAGGTCTGAATTACATCAGCTCACTGCAAGGAAGCAACACATTTTTTAAATGCCACTTGGTGTTGTTTTGAAAAGCACAGCAGGTTATTGTAACATCAGAGCTCCACCTACTTCCCCTTCCGCTGGCACACGGAGGGAGCATGGAAGTTTTTCATGCCAGCATAATGGCATGCACACTTCTATCCGATAAGATCCAGTCCCCCGGGTCAGAAACACAGAAGGATCGCATGTTCTGACACAATTTACGCCTCAACTGCTTGAAAGGGCCGGTACTGTGGCAGCGCGTCACTCTTAATGCCTCTTTTTCTGCAATTTTTACTACCAGATCTTTAAAATCGAATATCTAATGAGTCAAGTCATGGTCAAAAAAGATCACCTCTTTAGTTTGGGCCCAAATGACATTTAAATGCCCGAAAGCCCTGAGCGTGACGACGGAAGGATGCATCGCATTTCATCAGGCTGAAAAGCTTGAACACACAATCACTTTTGAAGAAATAAAACGACAGAGACAAAAACCCAACAACTTCACCCTGACAGGTCGGTGTCGGAGTGACAGGAGCACAGGAGGAAACAAAATGAGACATCAAAGACTCTGTCTTCATTAAAAGCAATTAAAGCACTTTATTGATCAAAGGACTTTATTGATCAAACCAAACACCTCAGTAAGCAGAGGCTGTTTTTCTCCTCCTGAAGGTTAGGGAGACCACCTTACTAGGGAAGCAACACACAGCGCTGAATGTGCTTACCGCTTAAAAGCATTAATATGACTTAATCCTCCTGGGAGCAATCATTTCTTTCACTGCTTGTTACATTTTGTTTCCACGACACCTCTGTGTTCGGCACGTACCTTTTTTCAACCCAAGAAAAACGGAAAAAAGGCACTGAAGAAACCCCTTAAACACTGAACTACTCGTAGTATTACAGACTAGGGACGGCTCGGGATTTTTAAACTTTCAAATAGTCGTTCAAAAATTGAACAGTTTATGCGACTATCGTCCAGTGTTATTTCCCTTGATTTTACCGGCACCTCGTAGTAATGTGTTACGACAACCACTAAGTGGCGGTAGTTTGCAAACCATATTATTTGGCGCCGATAAAACGTGTTTGGCGTCCGTGAGATTAAATGCTTCGTTACAAACAGCAGAAACGTGCAAACTACATCGTTCAGAAAGTTCTGTGTGGAATTCCCTCAAAAAATAAAACCAAAAAAATGCAGGTGCCGTGAAAACTCTGCCAGAGTGAAGCTAGCAGATCATCAGTCTGCCACAGCTGCGCATCGCGATTTAGGAGCAAAGCAGCGAGCCGACGGCCCTTTCGTTGATTTCATTCATTTTTCTTTGTCAACAGAAGAAGTTGGATGTTGGACATGCGGCTCAAAACAAAGGCATTCCTCTCAAAGGTGAAGCTAAAGACAGGCTTTTATCAGCTTTGTCATAGCCAAGGGTTGTTGAAGTTTGATGGCATTTGTCGGACCCAAAGTTATGGCGTGAATGTGTGTCTGCGCGAGGGACAAACCCAATAACGACAGCTCTTAGAAGGGCAAAGCCTAAACAAAATACAATACAAATGTTTTTCTTTGTGTGTTCACATGTCTCGGCCGGGGACTGGTGGTCTGAAAACAACAGTCAAATAGTTCCCCCGCGAATATCGAACAGTATTTTTGCTTGAAATGCACATCCCTACTAAAGAGTAATGTCGTGATGAATTTGTCCTAAAATAATTTTTGCCTCGTTTTTTTTTTTTTTTTTTTTTTTTACCAACGCGTGCACAAGAACACGCACGCAAGGGACCGATAATGATGGTCGCAGCAGAAGACGACTGCGCGTTGAAGGGAACATAACCAAATTTCAGTTATTTTGGATAATCCCGTCAGATACAGAGGAAATGAAGACAACCCGAACAGTGAGAGAAGACCTGACAGCCAATTCTCGATTGTTAACTTGGGCATGACACAAAACAACGGGACAGATTTGGCCCCAGGTGTTGCAGGCACTGAGGAGGGTTGGTTTCCACATTATTAGTAAAAATTTTATGTGCCAGACCAAAATGAGATTTGCTCTGCTGTTGGGAGGGAACGATTTCCTCTCCGTGTCATAACAGCATGTAATCAGGGGCAGTCTGATGACACCGGAGGTGCGTTAGTGCCAACGGGGCCGACACAATAATTAACACTGCGTCGCTGTGTAACAAACACAGCAGAGTTCCTCAGCTTCAGGCTGCCGCGGGCGCCGCCAGTGAAATTGCTACAGTACGTGTACTTTCATAGCCGATGATATATTCAGTCACTCTGAAGGGTACAGCTGAACCTCGACTTTGAATGACCTCGATTTTTTTTTTTTGAATTTACATTTGTGTGTTCAGCATTTTGCCTCCCTCTTATTCTGCAAAAACAAGCAGCATTCAAACATACCGTGTGCTTCGACAAAGGGACAAACATTCGATCCCGCACTTCCTGACCTGATGGACGCAGACATTGCACTTGTCACAGAAGACCATCTCGTTGCCGTCCTCTCCCTCCGGCGAGCGGCAGACGTCACACACCACGTCCTCGTCGTACTCGATGCCCAGACCTTCCTCCGTCTCGATGGCCTGCTGCATCTTCTCCTCACACACACTCTCCAGCTCGACCAGAACGCACTCCATCGTCAGTTCGTCCAGCTCTGGTAAGGCTGGCGGTTACAAAAACAGAAAATTTAAAAAAAAAAAATTAAAAAAAATGGACCCGTTTTTGTTCATGGAGTATTTTTTTAAATTTTTTATTAATCTTTCAAAAATAAACATCTTAAAAGTAGATCCACTTGTAAATTAAAAGTGAAGAAAGCAAGGCTTGAGACATGACCGGTGGGAGGAGGGATAAATATTTGAGTAAACCTTCACAAAGCAACTAAAACTTGAGAGCAGAGTTGCAGGGTCAACACTCACGAGGTTTCTTTTAGTCCTTGTTATCAACAAGGATAACAGTAATGGGAAACTGCTCAAAGTCAAAATGAGCGAGCTGATTTACCAATTTCAAGTTATTTTGGGCCAAAACACTTTGTCTCACACTTTAATTGGAAATCGCCTCAGCTTTCCTTTTTGCATGTTTATCTCACAAGGTCACCGTGCTTTCTTTGGGGCGAAATGTGTTTAAAATTAGCTGTGCGAGTACGTGGAGTTTACCGTTGGCTCGTTTCGTACCGGAGTCGGGAGAGAAAAGCTACACATGCTACACGAACAGAGCTCAAAATGACACAATTTGCCCCTGAGCCCTTGTGGCCCACAGCGGAGTTCACCGTGCCAATATGTGTCGACGTTCGCGTTAGTATTCCTGCCCCATTTGCATCTCAAAGTAATGCCTTGCTCTAAGGCTGGTTAATAGTTGATGAAAACTGATTTAACTGGCTACTGCAAGCTCTCTCGCTCATAAAAAATATAGGATTTGAGATACCAGGAAAGCAAACAGTCTGGTTTCCACCAGGATGGCAAACAGATATGCAATATTATTATCTCATTACCTACATTGAGATTACGAAGATTATACAGAATGGGTAACGGTAAGGTATTAAATTCAGTATGGAAAATAGAAAGTTCTTTTTTTTTAATGACTATCAGATGATTATCTGTTCAAAACAGAAACAGAAGCGTTGAGATGATGCGACTGCACGACTGTAATATGCAGCAGATCCTGAACTCCGGCTGCAAATGAACACCATGCTCACATCAAATCCAATTACACTCTGCAGAGTCGAATAAATCGTCCGGTCAACCACAATCCCTCGATCTGGATTTTAAAAGTTATACGAAACATTTACGGTAAAGTGATGATTTTTCCAACCGGTATTTCAAAGGATCTCCTTTTACCACAAATAAATGAAACACAGTTGATCAATTTACATGTCCTGTCACACTGAGATTAAAGAGGTCCGTCTCGTCAGAGTCCGTCATGCAGCAGTAAAGAAACTTCAGAGCTGAGGATTATTGATTGATTTGCGTGAAGGGTTCAGCACTCAGTTGGGAGGTTGTTGTTGTTGTTTTTTTTTTTTTTAAGTGGAGCCGTGCATCCTCCATCTATTATTTATGTCGTTCAACCTCTCCCCACCCAAAACTATATAAACGACAACTTTATTTACTCTTTACTTGAGCATTTTATTGCCAACAGGGTCGATGTGCAACCTGAACAGCTACGAAACTTGTGCACTGTTTTGGAAATGTGATATTTTATTTTTAAAAGTCAGGTTTGCGTTACACCGGGGTTGAATTCTGCCTGACACACACATCTTGACATGATTCCACAGCTAAAAAAAGAAAAGAAAAAAAACCCCGGTGTGACTGTTGTTGTTGTTGTTTTTTTTAGATGCGTTTAAAGCAGCTGAGAAACAGGAAGTAGAGTTAGATATTAACCTGCTGTGACATTTAAATCATGAAATGATGCACACGCCGCAGAGACGGAGGCAACATCGCTATTTGGACATATTGTGTGTCGTGGCTGCTGTGTGCTTTGTGCGTACTTTAAGTTTATATGTCGCACATCTATCTTCCTTATGCGTGTTTGCATGTGACAGCTGCATGCGTATATTCATTTATCACCGTGTATGTAAAGTATACGTGTTTGTGTGAAAGTAAAACAGCATTTCTCACACACACACACACACTAAACACACAGACATGTAAACAGCATTTATTTTTGGACTCTTCTATTTGTTTTACTGCTTTTACTTTGACAGCGCTCATGTATTCTGTGCCCTCATGTGCTTTTAAGGAATCTGCTAAATGCATTGTAATGTAATCAAGCCTGATCTTTAAAACCAACTGTTTTCTCCATTACTACTGACAGACTGTATGGTTTTCAGTGTTTTGGCCTAGTTTTATAAAAAAAAAAAAAAAATTCCTCCAAACTGAATAATATGAAAAGAAAATGAACATCCTCTCTTTATTTCACACACACAAAAAAAACTTTTTAAATAAAAAAGAAATTGTAGCGTGCCCACTGTCAACATTTGGTCTCCAAGCACACAATCTGAATCCACACTCTTATACAGTATATCTGTAAAGAAAGTGAAGGACCACGGTAGAAACTGCTGAATCATCACATCATGAGCCCGGCGCCTCACCCAGGAAAACCAATCAACCGTGTTTGGTCTGGCGTTGAAGGTTATGAGAAACAAACCGCGGATGCCCCAGAAAAAGCCAGATTGTGTGTGTGTGTGTGTGTGTGTGTGTGTGTGTGTGTGTGTGTCTGTATTTGATTTAAGGAGAATGTGTCCCAGAAATAAGGCCTGAAACCCCAGCGGGGACTTATAAACACAATTACTATGCTTTATCTAAGAGGAGCCGATCAGATATCGAATAAAACGGTGGAGATGGGAGAGATGCTCGGGGTCGGCAGTTGTCACCATGGCAAAACGGAGAATGTAGCAAAGCGGAGGAGAGAGAGAAAGAGACATAAAACTGCAGAGGAAGGAGGAGATGATAAAGGAGGAGAGGAGGTAATCATAAGAAAGGGAAAAGAAAGCAAAGAAAAGAAGCAGGGGTATAATATATTCACAGCATCTGCAGGTGTCAGAAGCCAAATTTTAAGGCTTTTCATTAGTTTTAAATGTATCTTGGAGTCATTTTTCAGTTTAAAAAAAGAAAAGTTTTTAAGCTGTCTGTGTTTGATGGAACATATCTAATAAAGGTTTTCTGACTATAAATGGGCAGTAAGGAAAAAGAAACAGACATACCTGTAAAAATAAAAGGAACATTTTAAGATTGTTTATTAATGGAACAGTCTTTAGCTTAAAAAACTCTCAATCTCTTTCCTCTGGGAAATCTTGAATATCAACTGACAGTAATAATAAATCACGACAGATTATATAACTTAAAGTGATTCTCAAACACTGAAGTTCTTAAATAAAAATCAAACTGCTGCTTCTGCAAACGTAAAAACTTTGAGTTTTAATCATGAAGGGGTGTTTTAACCAAATTTATACAATAAAATATATCTTAATTATTCATGTTTCTGTCACTGTTGGTTTGTTTTAACCCAGTAAAATAGTGTTAAATCAACTGATCAATCGATTGGACCATCAACAGAAGATTGATTATCAGAAATGTGCATAATTGAATCATTTTAGAAGTCATTTGTTCGACAAAAATGTGATTCAAGCCTCCAAAATAAAAATAAAAACCCTACGTTATTATACTTTATATAACTGTAATGTGAAGAGGAAAAAAAAATTCATGCAGAATCTTGGACTCTTGCCACTGGATTTCTGACAATTTATGGACTAAACGATTCATGATTTGTAAAAAAAAAAAAAAAAAAGTAAAATAGTATTTATATGGAGCTATACAGGAATAAGAATTTGACACAGCGTACATGAGACCGTAAGATTGAAGAAAAAAAACACATCATTCATCACATATGGGGGTAAGTTATTTCAAAAGAGGCCAACAAGCAGCAAGAGGCCAATTCAAAACACATCTACTGTAGTTTTTCAGTACTTCCAAGCATGTTTTTTTTTATATAAAGCAAGAAGAGGAGACATTAACTACAGCCCTCCATATACAGGGGTTAAGTGACATTTTTCTGTTTTATGTCAATGTTTTCTGATTATTATCATCATATTATGCAACGAGTGACTCAGCACTCACCCATCTGTCTGAACTCTTGGTTGACCAGCTGCAGCCAGGCAACATCCAGGTCATCCAGGTCATAGCAGCTGTAGAGCTGAGTCTTTGGAGGCCGAGGGTCTCCGTCCCTCTCCTGCCCGTCGATGAAGAGACCACCTGTCGACTCCGGCGGCAACCTGCATCAAAAACACAGAAACACGCAGACGTGTTGTTATGTGGTCTGGAAGCGATATCAAAGCTTCTTTTAACACCTTAAAATGTTGCTTCATGTTTGACACAAAGACTCACAACAGAAAGTCAATCAGACTAATGCTCGGCCTTGTTAATGAGTAGTAATGCCAGCTCTTCAAGGAGAATTAGGCAACATGGAGAGCTGTGGTTGTGTCAACACTTGTCCCAATATGGCACAACGTCAAATATGTTTGGTTTTCCAATACCATAGAAAGTCTGAGCTTCTGTCCTTTATTAGATACTAAATAAGCACCTTGAGGGATTTTCTTTTCCTCATGAGGATTAAAACTGTATTCAATAAGAATGACTCAACAGGTTTGTGTCACTTTCACACAGTTCCACCCAAAAACTGAACAAGAAAGTGTCACGTAATATTCTCAATTGGCCGTCAAACAAAGGGAACAAGGAGGCAGACTTTCTTTCTCACGTGTTACCTTGACAGACCTTTGACAGCTTGTGAGCTGCTCCAACCTTTTACTAAATCAAACATATTCCAGCTGCGGATAGAGAACCCGTCCATTGGGCACAAGTATGGGATGGAATGAGGGATGCTACAGGGGATTTATGAAAAATAAAAATGCGCCACAAGGTGTAAAAGGATTTCACATGTCCAGCAACAAACTGTAATTTAGATCATTATAAACACTCATTTCGATGACTGAAACAAGGGGTAACCATTGATACCCTGTTATCTGTCCATTAACTGCTCTTTCAGTTTTCACGAATGCAGCCACCTTTTCGAAAATGTGTGGATACTCCTTCAGAGGAGACGCAAACATGGACCATCTCACCGTAGCACTCCAGAAGTTACAGGCGAGCGCTTCGCAGTCCAAAATACTTATCAGCACACAATGCGCTAAAATAGAAAGATTTTTTTGTGTTACTGAAACCGATTGTGAGGTACAACTTCACTAGTTTATCATTCAAGGCATTTGGTAGAAGCGTACACAATAAAGCCACAGTCTGATTTTATTCTCAAAAGGTCGACTTTGAACCTTGAAATGCAAATGTTGGAAAAAAAAAAAAAAAAAAACTTATTTTATTAATTTTAATTTCTTTTATTAATAAGAAAAAGAGTCAGAAGGTGAAACGAAGCAGCTGAGATGTGACGGACGTGACAGGAGTCCTCTCACCCAGCGGCACCACGCACAGCATGACCTGAACTCTAACCCCACTTGACATGAACCCACTGTCACATGTTGAAGTATGGTTGTCACACAGAATAATACTGGCTAGACAATCACCAAAATCTTCTATCCATACACGCTTCTTTCTCTCTCCCAGTGTTTTTAGTCACTATAAAATCTTTAATGTCAACAGGTTTAAGAAATGTCATCCTCAAAAAGTTGCCTGAACATGTCTGTGGTGATATTTTTAATGTGACACACTCCCTCCGCTTATGACAAGAGGAATTATTGTGGAAGTCCTCTTCATATTTGGGGCTCTCCCTCACAGACAGATCTTGACCTCATGCTCCACCAATGACTGAATCAGAGATTGACGAGAAAAAAAAAAAAAAAAAAAAACAGCCTCTGAAACAATGATAAATCAAGTGGTTATAGGAAGCAGTGACAGGAAGCTCCTCCAGGCAGTGTCTGGTCTCTGGAGCCTCGGGCCCAAATGTCTCTCTGTCAACAAGAGCAGGAAATGGGGTCAGGATCTCCGCTCAACCCACTGGGAACCAATAAAGACTCAAACAAGCACACACACACACACACACACACACACACACACACACACACACACACACACACACACACACACACACACAGGCCTAAATCTGGACACTGTGAGAGCTAACAGATACGCGGAGAAAATACACAAAACAACGCACACACATGCCGTCATGGAGGGAGACACCACACCCGAATGATTAGAGAATAAACACACACACACACACACACACACACACACACACACACACACACACACACACACACACACACACACACACACACACACACACACAGACTTCCTCCAAAACGTCTCTGTGTTTTGCGAAGTAACACACACTCCTATAAGTCACACGCTCGCCTGCTGAAGTCGAGACCTTTGTGTGAAAAGGTGAAGTGCGTCAAAACAACAAACAACAACAAACAACCTCTAGTTCTCGCTTTATCTCCGGTCTGCAACGCATCATAATCATACCGCTTAACTATCATTATCATCCTCATCATCATCATCATCATCCTCCTCCGTCACTGCCGCCACCCTCACATCAAGCAGCACTGCCATCATCATTATCATCACCCCTACCGTCATCACCGTCACAACGGCTGCCAGTATAATTCAGACTCTCCACAGCAATATTTCACACGTTGCCAACACGGCTATACATGAAATGAAAATTCAAAATCTTTCACAATAAAAGTTATGAAGCGACAGACATGGGATTATAAATGATATCTAAACACATAATGAGTTAGTAACTCGCGTTTTAGTGACTATCAGAGAAAAACAAAAAGCTCTATTAGTGTTGGTGTTTCTTCTTTTTTTTTTAGTTTGTATTTGCTTTTGCCCCGATGCCCCAAGTAACAGTATTTCCATTAATGTCACCGTCCTGTTAATATGTGCATCAGGGATCAAAAGTATTTTCAAACGAAACCATTTATCCGTTGACTGATCAATTTCTCTCTGATAACAGCCAATACAGACTCATAGTGGTCGATATAGCCCTAAAATAATATCACATTACATTACATTACAAGACATCTCTGCGATAACAATATTACCTGATGATATAACGAAAAACTGATTAATATTAATGTAAACAACATACAGTTGCAACAAATAAACTGTTATGGTCTTACATGCCTGCATAACATGTAACAATGTGCTTCCAAATATTCAGTAAAAACTTAAAATGACCTCCCGGGTCTTTAGTTTGTAAACAACAGCAACTCAGAGCGAGATTCAGAAATAGCTGCTTTCAGCCATCACGACGTCATCATATCGTTATGCTGCTGTTATGACACATAATAGTACAAATTATTCTGATATTACAGTAAGGTGTAATATGGCACACCCCTAATGTGGACGATAACTACAGGATCAATTCGGCAAATGTGGAACATAAATAAATCCAAAATTCAAATATATTTAGGAGGAACAAAGGGCAGAAAATCGAACCCTATTTTGGCCCGGTATCAGGCTGATATCTGATACCGGAGAAACAGGCCGGGTCAGTGAAGTGGCGAGGGAGAAAGGAGAGAAAAGAGAGACACACACACACACACACACACACACACACACACACACACACACACACACACACACACACACACACACACACACACACACACACACACACACAGAAGGAGAATAGGTTTCATAATGGGAACACTGGGCTGGCTGTTTCTGTTATGTAACCTTAAAAGCAACAAGTGTCTTATTACATTAGTGGGTGGTGTTGCTGCATTATTAAAGGATGAGGCTGGTGTTATTCTATAGATGTTGTACTTTACAACAAAATCCCATTAAAAAAGACCCAAAAACCAAAAGTGTGTTAGTCCGTCCTCACCCCCGTTCTCCACTGCTCCCTACTTTTAAAAATGACATCACACAACTACAGCAGGCTGTTGCGGTTTTTTAGAAAACATCACTTAAGCAGGAGTAGATGGTACTTTTGTTGGGAATGATGTCACCTGCAGAGTAACACAATTTTTGTTCTGATGAGTATTTGTAACGTCATAACACTATTGACACAGAAATAAGCTTCATCGGGTTTTGGCTGTACACACCAATATTGATTCATCGGATCAACTGACTGCTGTTTTTTTTTTTTTTTTTTTTTTTTTTTTTAATAGAATTTTTTCACACAAAGAAAAATATTCAGTATAACCAGGCAAAAACGGATCACCCAGTCCATCATGACGGTAATAACCTGTCAGCAGTGTAATATACTGCGATGTTATCAGCAAAGTGATGTTGGATTTTATCATAACACTTGTATCTATTTTAATCATTTTGTTTTATGACTCGAATGGTGTTCGTTTGGCTTTCAGCAACAGGTGAAAAGGAAAAAGAACGAAAACAGAGAAGAGAAGAGAAGAGAAGAGAAGAGAAGAGAAGAGAAGAGAAGAGAAGAGAAGAGAAGAGAAGAGAAGAGAAGAGAAGAGAAGAGAAGAGAAGAGAAGAGAAGAGAAGAGAAGAGAAGAGAAGAGAAGAGAAGAGAAGGACATTTTGACACCAAAACTGAAAACCTGTTTATATTCGTGGCAAAAATAAAAGTGATACCAGCATCAATTTTCCAAACTAAATCCATTTCTGTCTGACAAATAACAGTTCAGAGCAGTTGGAAAAATATTCAAAGCGTTTTAAGAGACATAAGATCATATTTTTGTCATTTTCGTGTCATTTTCTACCCTGCCTGTAAGATTTTGAGCTTTCGTTTCTCCATCGCCGTTTGTCTGGTGACCTTTCAAGCGAAGTTTCTAGCTTCGATTTCAGGTAAAGCGAGACAGAAACCATGACGTTAGACATGAAGGAAATACAACTGCCTCATTATAATGTCATACCATCCAACAGGAAGTGAGTCTTTGGTGGTCAGAGTACAATGTGTTCCTCCACTGACAAGTATCACGTATCCCACAATCACAAGTACGGCAACCGTACGTACTCGCCATGTTACATAATGCAGGTAAACAAAAGTATGTGCACAAGGAGTTTTTTTTTCCCCTCCTAGCTTATGTGGCAATTGTTGAATTGTTGGGTTTCTCTGTATAATATTGTAAAGTCTCGCTGTAAGGACTTTAATGTGTTGAGTGCCATGAAATAGCCTACGTTGTGATTTGGCGCTATATGAATAAAGTTGAATTGAAATTGAATTGAAGATCTCCCGCCGTCCGCGTTTTATCACGACAGCGAAGGCGGAGATAAAGTGCAGAGTCATCTGTCAACACTGAAGACAATGACAGCTCTCTGTGAAGCTGGGAATATATCTTCGGTCTGTTTATGGTGTTACAGGAAATCCAGAGAAGCTATTCACAGATTTATTTAAGCAAAAAGAGTGTGTTTGTATCATTTCTGACAAGGTGAAGGTGGGATATGCTGCTCAATTTAGTATTTTTGCAGAAAAATCTTGCATATTTGTGCATCTCGAATGTGCGTCAACTTAAAGATCACTTTCACTGACTTTTTCCAACTATATTAGACTAATATATTCCTGACATATACGGGAATAGAAGGATAAAATCCTGCACATATTTACATTGCTGCCCCTTGTGTTTTAATGTCCATTTACATTTTCCAACGTTTACAGGAAACGTCGGAAAATAGAAACTAAAACCGAAAAATTCCACCATAAACGCAGAAAATCTGTAAATATCTTTTAAGCCAAACCAAATCAAATCTTATCTTAAGGTTCGAGCATTTTTACATTTTCACTCAACATGTGTCATCTTAATTTTTTTGAACCCTTCGACAGAACATGTAAAAATAACAACAATGAGGAAACCTTCGAAAACAGTTGTGTTTACATTTGAGGAGCCCTAATGAGCGGAGCAGCAGAGGGAGAATATTTGGATGTTCCCTCCTTGGAGTCATAACAATACGACAGCTGATTTTTGCTTTGATCCTGACGGTGTCTGCGATGAAATATTCAGGAGGAACTACACACGGTGGGGCTCCACTTCTTAAAACAACGAAAACACACACCCTCCTCCATCGCTCTTCAGCTCGGAGCGCCCTGAGCAGAGGTGTCTTTGGTTTGCAACACTAGATGTGCCTCTGGGGAGCAGAGGAGTAGGAGCTGTAAAAGTATATCTGGTGGCGTAACGCTCCCGAATAGGATGTTATACGAGCTTGGACGGGGAGGACAGGAGATTTATATCCTCGTGTGAGCGTGAAGGATAAAAAAAAAAATAAAGAAAATAAGAGCGAGCGAGAGTCAAACAACTGATGCAAATAATTCTTCTGCATTTGCCTCTGTGGGATACACAAAGACTTTGGCTAACTTACCGGAAAAAATGTGTCCCTGCTAGATCTCATTTCACTTTCTCGTGCAGAAACTTGGACAAGTTCCTGGTATTATCTCAGAATTGAGAACGAAGTGTCCTGTTATGTCTTATGAAACAAATACTGCACTGACAGTGCTTCAACAGGTGATCTAACCAGGTGCAGAAACCCGTCGGAAGTCATATCCCTTTGACATCCACGGCCTTCACTTTCTCTGTTCGCAGAAAGATATGTAAATGCCTTATTTCATGCAAATGTTCTCGACTACACCGAGGAACATATGGAATCAACCGCAATTTAATTTTGACAGCTTGTCGTCCTTATTTTCTCAGTATAGATCCATTCATAAATTGCTAAAAATTTAAATAAACACCGTGATCTTTAAGTCAATATTTAGAATAGAACATCTAACTTCTCTTCAACTGTCCATCACGACATCAATACATATGTAACTCAAATACTCCCAATACTTTACGGTATTTTATAACTAAACTTCCTGACACCGGTATATTCCCACACCAGCTGAGTTTTCATACTACAGAGTGTTCAGTATATGTTGCCCTGCATTTTCAGTCAAACAGTGAGGTAAAGGCTAAACCATCCAGCAGGATAAGAGAAAGCTTTACAGCGTGATTTAAATGAGAGCGAAGGATAAAAAGAAAGAGAGGAGGTTAAGAAGAAGTCAGCCCGGCCTTGTCTCTCCCCGCTCCCATATGTTTCTCACCACTGTGTAAATCTTACTTTCCTGCTTTTCATAAAACGTCAATAATAATCTTTTCTCAAGGAGGGATGAAGTGGATGGTGTTTACATAAGACATTTCCAGTGTGGGTAGAGTGACAGTGGCTGAGCTCAGCTCTCGGTCTGACTCTCTGCCCACACAGGACACGTCTAGTTTAAACAGACATCAACTCCTGACAGATCACTCATGAACGGCAGGAAGTCTTTCTAAACGAGGCTGGAAACATATATGAGGAGAAATGGAAAAACGAGAAGGGAAGATGGCATGGCTGGGGGAAAAAAAGGAAGGCAAAGAAGCTGGGAAAAAAGGGAAGAAGAGATTAAAGGAGAACATAAGACGAGGAGGGAGGGAGGAAGGGAGGGAGGAAGGAAGGAAGGAAGGAAGGAAAGGAGTGGTGGGAGGAAAGGAGTGGAGAGAGGAAAGGAGCGGGGAGCGAAAGAAAGAAAGAAAGAAAGAAAGAAAGAAAGAAAGAAAGAAAGAAAGAAAGAAAGAAAGAAAGAAAGAAAGAAAGAAAGAAAGAAAGAAAGAAGAGGAATAGGGAGCTAAGGGAGGAAAAAATAAATGGGAGGAAAGAAGGAAGGAAGGTATGATTACAGGTTCAAGTGACATGTGCAGTGACATTCACAATGTGCCACCTCTCCTTCATTTACACTCCAAACTTCCTGTCTGAAAGAAAGTTAAAAAATGTTTTAACCAACTCCCGAAAAAAAAAAAAAAAAAAACTCCTAATTAGCTACAGCCGATTGAATATGCCAGCGAAAGCTGTCATTTCAGCCGGCAGTATTGATAAAAACGTTCACCTCTTCAAAACATGCAAAGACAGCTTCGTTAATAATGTGAGCGATAAATAAAACTCCAGCACTTACAGGTTCAGGGTTTCCTTGAGAAACAGACAGAGAAAGTCAAGAGAATTTTCACCTTTTTTTTTTGGTAACATAATATCAGGCTTTACTGAGCTCAAGGGAAAATGAGCTGTTCATTGCGCTAGATCCCACTGGAAACAAAAAAAAACAACCAAAAAAGACCATTTGATTTGATCTGGCTGAATCAGCTCAGCAAGTGGCTGACTGATCAATCACATCCTATGTTGGCGTTGCAGTATCTAATGGGTGCGTCATGCCACAATTTCAGAAAACACAAAACAGTCTGAGTTGCTAACACGCTGGGAAACGCGGAGACAAAAAAAAAAAAAAAAGCCTAATCAGTCACAATCCAGCAGGGATGAAGTGAGAACAAAACTTCCTGCTGCACTGCGGGTCAGTCGCCGGGGCTGATGATCAGTCCGCAACACGTTGTAGTCACAACTTTCTATAAACAAGCACGACTGCAGAATAGAAAAGTGAAAGCCACGCTCTCTCAATTTATCAATCACGCCTGAGTGGGAGGGACGACTACGAGGAGAAAGAAGGAAACGATAATGTGATACAAATCAATAAAGAAGACGGAGAGCGCTGAGGGAGAGAGGAGAGTGAAAAAAAAAAGATGAATATAGCTTGGTAAGGAGGTAACGCGATGAGATGGATCAAAGACAGAGCAGAGGATGCTTTTTCGCCCGTTTGTATTTATTGGATTTTGGTGTGAAGTTCAGCAAATTTTAAGTTAAGACCTAAAATTCCCTCTATCCCCCCCCCCCCCCCCCCCGATACCTCCGACGCAATTAAAAGTTTTGTTTTAAACGTATTGAGTGCAGCTGCTAACGAAGACGCAGAGCACGTTAAAGGTGCAACACTTTCACAGAGGAAGACGTTTCTTTTTAACTCTTTGTAAAGTTAGATAAAATAAAAAAAAGAGCTAAAAAAAAACAAAAACGTATAAAAATGTTGCAACAGATCAGTATCCCCCCCAGCCCCCCTCCAAAAAAAAAAAAAAAAAAAAAAAAATTGATACGGGTGTTACTCCGAGTACAAGATTACACCACTTGTCCAGACATACCATTCTAGTCAGATGCAAACAATCGCTTCCCTGTGTGTACACACTGGGTCTGTGTGTGTGTGTGTGTGTGTTTGAAATAATCTCTCATTCTTGAAATACCTCACTGTCACAGTACCCCTGAGAAAACCCGGCTATTCCCTTTTCTTCCCTGTAATCCCTCTCTTTCTTCCCCTGGTTTTCACACCAGACTCTGGATGTGTGAGCGAGAGAGTGAGAGAGAGAGAGAGAGAGAGAGACAGTGTGTTGTGCCAACAGCCCCTTGTCCTTGGCCAACCCTTACAAATCCCCCTCCTCTAAAACGCACAGTCCCGTATCTGCATGCAGACTGGAGCAGGACAATCAGGTCAGCATCCAGCCTGCACAGGGGTTACCCACCCCCGGATCCAGGGGCAACCTTGTGTGTGGCGCTGGAGGATAGATAGATGTGCGTGCCGGTGGGTGTGCTTGTGTGTGTCTGCAAAATCACGCTGGGAAAAAAAAACCCCAGTCTGCTCCAACATCACAACATCATTAGTAGGGCGAGGGCTACACCTCTCTCTCTCTCTCTGTGACGGCATCAGTAATAACTGATTTTTGTTCTGAACTTGTTCAATGAAATTTACTGTGAACTATAAAGTGGTTATAAAGTAACTGTGTACTGAATTAAAAATACAGGCTGTCTACCTGACACTTGTTTTTTACGAAAGCCTCCTCTGGGTTTAGTTTTCTTTTTTCTTTTTTTTTTTTTGTTCACCTCGTCTGTAATTTCCGCCCCCCTCCAACAGTTCATTCATCCACCGCAGTGCAGAGCCCAACCCTCTCAAACCCTCTAGAACAATCAAACAATGTGCGGCTGAAATATTTGACTCTCAATGGTCCAATGTGTTTCAAAGCTAGCCGATGTTTTTTTTTGTCATCCTATTTGCTGCCTGATGTGGCCACAAATAATGCTGTTAGCACAGGGAGAATGAACCAGAATACTAAAACGATGAGCTAAAAAAACACTATTAAACTGAGCAGAGCTGGAAAGGGATTCATCTCAATGGGTTCATCATTACAATAAACCCCTACCACATACAAATAGGCATGTGATGCATGGTGCATATACAAATATTGGTTATAGCAGCTCTAAATCTGACAGCCTAAGCATGGATTTTTGTGTTAATCGTAGTCAGAAATTGTTCAGACCCTGAGGTTGGACCCCTGAGTGAAATAACTTGTGAAAAGACTCTGGAAAGAAAAGAGAAAAACAAATCAAACCGAAAAAAGTTTTTGTTGGACCTCCTGGACATGAAACTAGGAGCTTGTTTATTTGCCTTCAACTCTGAACCATACGATATGTCCTCAATATTGACACATACAATCACACACAGACAGCCGAGTGAAGGGAATTGGGCTGTTAAATCGTTGATATGTGCACGCACGAACACACACACACACACACACACACACACACACACACACACACACACACACACACACACACACACACACACACACACACACACACAGTCCTGCATTTTTACAGTATTGCTTCAGAAAAGTGAGTCATCTTCATGTCATATTTATATGGGGAAAAAACCAAAAAAAACACGCACAGTAATCCCTGAGCACCGAGAATCATCTTTGTTGTATTTATGTGAAATAAATAATGAAACTCGATCTCAAGTACACACACACACACACACACAGAAATTGTTGTACAGTGAGCCTTGAGAGCAGTGAGTCACCTTCATGTCATATTCATGTCAATGAAATCAATCATTCCCCCGAACACACGTACATCATTTGCACAGTGACCTTTCAGAGATGACTCACCCCTCTGTTGCTTTCATAGCAACCAGCTAGTGTACCACACACACACACACACACACACACACACACACACACACACACACACACACACACACACACACACACACACACACACGCACACAAATCATGTAAAGCAGTCTTACAAAATAACCACCCTTATCTTCAGAGCATGACTATCGCACTGCACATTTCCAGTGTCGGTTTAAAACTTTTTTTTTTTTTTTTAAACTTTACAGATTCTCCATTAAAGCCGCTATCAAATCCGATCACATCATCCCTTTAAATGAAACATTAATTATCCCAGCGGTATTGGAAAAAAAAAAAAAAAAAATCTGAGCAACAAGTTGAAGAGGAAGACAGAAGAGGCTACAAATAGTGAAATACATAGACGTGCTGAAACCAAGTTTTCTTGCAGGAGACAGAAGTTTGCTTGAGGGATTAAAAGAGAGGAAAAAACAGAGCGGAAGTTCTTGCAACAGAAACACAGAAGAGAGGATGTTACAGAGCTGCCCACACTGTGACTGACAGCTGATCTCTGGGAGGTGCGCTGTAGAAAACACCACCCTAACGAGCGCTGAGCACCAAAGATGGAGTGAACATTTTTAAAAATGAGAATTCAGAGAATTACCATTTTAAGTAGGAGCTCATGAATGTAAAATGTGGCTTCATTATCGTCTCTCTTTCCGCCTTTCGCTCTCTCTCTTCCGCCGTGTATGTCACCGCCACTCTCTCTCTATCGCTCTCTCTCTCTCTCTTCACCTCCGAACTTGGTTTAAAATATCAGTCCATCGCAACCAAAAATATCTTACCTGTTATCAGTGACGGCGTGTCTGTTAGGACAATTGCACAGTCGATTTAAAAAAACATGGTTAAAAAAAAAAAGAAAAGATTCTCAGAATAACTCGGCCGTGTTCTCCATAAATATCGATTTCAAACTATTTTGCGTTTCCTTAGCAGTAGAAAGCAAAGTCAGTCTTTAGCACCTCATGGTAAAAGTACAAGTTACAGTTACATTTTCAGGACATCCTTAGGACATTTCTGGCCACTTTGGGGCACCAGAACCAGAAAGTTGTGAACAC
Organism: Brachyistius frenatus; assembly: GCF_029030835.1. Taxonomy (NCBI): domain Eukaryota; kingdom Metazoa; phylum Chordata; class Actinopteri; family Embiotocidae; genus Brachyistius; species Brachyistius frenatus. Next base: position 2,993,896 of record NW_027210604.1, read on the forward strand.
TGCTTTGAATTTGACGTGGTGAATTTATCAGGCAAAAAGCGGCTTATTTACAGTCAGACAGTACCGTTGACATTATCCTTGATTTGGCGGGTCTAAACGTTGGCTTCAGCTCCGTTTTTGGTCGCCACCAACGACCAAAAATAACTGTCCATCACATGTTATGTACAGAAGGATTTTTTTTTTTTTTTTTAGAGCTTATTCACTGAAAACAGTTGCCTGCTGTGACAGGAGAATACAAGAGCAGCGAGAGTGAACCGAGACGGTTATACGTTCAAGGTTGGGGGGGGGGGTGGGGGGGCTGCAGGTTCAGGTGATAATAAAATAAAAAAGAATAGTTTAAGGGACATCTGTTAATTGTTGATGTAAATTAGAAAAGTACACAAAAGTACCGTTCAGGAAGCGGTGTTGAAGTCAAGGTATCGGTGTCCACATTTTTTGGAACAATACCCTCGTAATCTTATCCGGATGTTTCTTCTGTATGAGAAATAATGTGTCGCCGTCTCAAAAGGGATTTGTGAATTGTTAGTTAAATACTGTCTTTTTTTTTTTTTTTTTTTTTGATGATGAAGACAGTAGAGACATGAAGTTGATCTTTGAGTTTAACCCTTAACTCCCCTTCACTCCTGGGGCTGAGCGGACTGTTTTATTAGGGACTCTTTGTACACAGGAAGCAGAGTGTCAGAGTGTGTTTTACAGCGAGCTGCCATTTTGTTCTGTGGTTCAAATGCCAGTAAGATCTGCCCGTTGTCATGGATATGACTCAGACTTATTAACACCACGGCTCTAAAGCACTGCAGGCTACCACACACACACACACACACACACACACACACACACACACACACACACACACACACACACACACACACACACACACACACACACACACACACACAGAGAAAACACTACATTTACACACAGATACTGCAGATTGCATAAACTATACTCGAAGGCACATGCACACAAAAACTTAAATTCTGAGGAGTGCATAGTACACACATGCAAAATCCAGCATGTGGCCACACACACACTCCTAAATAGATACTAATACACACACACACACACACACACACACACACACACACACACACACACACACACACAC
>NW_027210604.1:2997500-3020000 GCF_029030835.1 Brachyistius frenatus
TGTGCAGCTCTGTCAACAGAAACTCCTCCCTCATTCGGCTTACTGCAGAGCAGACACACTGCCCAACATAAAAATATTATCGTTAGAGCTAATATTGCTAGCCGGTGGGTTTCGTGCTACACTTACTCGACCGATAGACAAAAACAGGGCTGCGTTTAAAAAAGAAAATATATATATACCCTCGCAAGAGTGATGGTGTGGAGTTAAAGGTCGCAGTGAGAAGAGAAACCCGGTAAAGTCTGAATGAACACATCCAGTTTGAAGGCTTATGGGACCAAAACACTGCACAGCGGATTATAATGCTGTAAAATATGAGTTTATAACAGAGGCTGTATGCAAAAAAAACAAAAAAATGGACGTTGTATCCGAATCAAAACGGGGAAGTCAATCCGGAAGTGCAATACCACTGAGGGCCACTAGGGGCCGGCTCCAACAAAACTCTAGCTCCAATAGATTCTTTTTTTCAACTTGTCTCATTAAATTCAAAGTCAATACATTTATTGACAGTTATTTCGGTGTTGTTTGCTAAAGGCGCTCGTACTTATTAGTTTTCTGGTGGTCTGGAAAATAATCCTCAATAAATCTTAAAATCTAAACTCCATCCAAGAACTTGACGAGACTACAAGATCACAGAATAAAGGAACGCCTATTCAGTTATTAACTGATCCACTGGTTATTAGGGCATTGGGATGGTAACATTTTCAGCATTTATATTTTATTGACTCGTCTTTTGTTTGTTTCTTTGATTGTTTTCCCGTCTTGTTTTATTCTAAAATCAGGTGTTCAATATCAGGGGTTGATTTTTAATCAGTGCCATCTCATTTGTGGCCATATTGCCTCATATCTAAAAAAAAAAAACAACTCCTCTAACTTCTTGAGATGTTTGAGTTTGAAAATGGAAACACAACTTTATGGAGTCGTCCGTCATTCGCCACAACTGAAACTACACGTCTGCTGCATATTAAAGAGATATTTTACAGCCGTACGCCACTTTTTTTTATTTATTTATTTATTTTTTTAAAGCCACAAGTGGGAATGTCACCGTATTAAAGTCCCGAGATCAACACGAGGATGATGAAAACATGGAGACTGCTCCGGCACATTTTGACAGCTTTGGTTGCCCTTTGGTTTGCTGTGACACTACGGCCGGGGGTTTGAAAAATGTGTCTCCTCATTCAGAGCCAATAAAACGCTGCAGAAAAAAAAAATAGACCGCAGAGCAAATAAAAGGTCTTGTGTGGAAAAACATGTTGACGGGCTTTCAGTCCGATAGCACTGCCTAGCCTCTGCTCTTCTCTCTCTCTCTCTGTGTGTGTGTGTGTGTGTGTGTGTGTGTGTGTGTGTGTGTGTGTGTGTGTGTGTGTGTGTGTGTGTGTGTGTGTGTTTGTTTATTATCATTTATGATTCTGAGATGGTGTCGGTATTTATGCACGTTTGTCTGAAACGTCTTTATGCATATAGGTACAATATGCGTGTATGTTTAAGAAAGCTCTAGTGTGTGTGTGTGTGTGTGTGTGTGTGTGTGTGTGTGTGTGTGTGTGTGTGTGTGTGTGTGTGTGTGTGTGTGTGTTTGTTTGTGTGTGCGTGTGCATGTGTTTTACTTCTGTGCTTTTTGTAAAGGCAGATCAGAGTAAAGCGTGTGGGAGTTGTTTTAAAAAGCTCCCTTAAAAGATAAGAGACCGGAGAGTGAGAGAAAAGAGATAGGAGGGCTACGGAGCGAGAGATGAAAACAAAAAGAGAGAGAGAGAGAGAGAGAGAGAGAGAGAGAGAGAGCTGTAAAAGGCAGTGAGATGAGATGAAACCAGCAAACAGGGAGATAATAAAAGGAAAGAGAAAAGAGAGGGGAGGTCACGGAGACAAAAGGTGGTAATTTCACCCCTCGCATGCAATCCTGTTTTTTGGGATGATGTCATGAAACTTACTGGACATGCTCCGTGCGTGTGTGTGTGTGTGTGTGTGTGTGTGTGTGTGTGTGTGTGTGTGTGTGTGTGTGTGTGTGTGTGTGTGTGTGTGTGTGTGTAAATAGTTGTTCACCTGCTGTGGGATGAGGATGACTCACATTTCTCCAGGAACAAATGCAATGCATTATAGCGTGTATGTGCTACGTGTGTGTGTGTGTGTGTGTGTGTGTGTGTGTGTGTGTGTGTGTGTGTGTGTGTGTGTGTGTGTGTGTGTATATACGCTCATCACTAAGCCCTTTCTCCGCCAACTTGATAGAAAGGATTACATTTCTGTATTTGAGGCTTCAACATATATATGTTCACACACGCACACACACACACGGGAAGGCAGAGCTGTGTGTTCGTCACCTCTTTGCCTCACAGCGAACCTGCGACCTTCTCAGTAGGTAATAATAAAGTTGGGATACAATAGCGACTCGGAATTAAGCATCAAATCAAATCAAATCATCGAATTCACCTCCAATCATCTTTCAACGCGTTCAAATATTCAAAGTTAAAAACCCAAAGGTTAGACTGAGATCTGTAACCACCGGCTGCTCGCTTAATATACAGAAATAGTGCCGATTGCGTAACCTTCTTGATGCCGACAACCGTCGGCAACAAGCGGGAGGTTGATACGAGGAGCAGGAGACGTTAAATGCCGATTCAAATGCGAATTTGACATGGTAAAGTAACAAGTATGTACATGCTGCTTGTAGCGAACTGATCAACTCTGCGTGTTTTCACATACGTAGAGGTTTAACTGGGCGATTTCAAACACGGAAACTGCTCGAAACCGGATCAAGAAAAAAAAAAAAAAAAAAAAGTAAACTCGCGCGATACGTTGTTGTCCGAGAGGTGATTCCACGACCCATCGCACAGACGCCAGCCGGCAGAGAGCGCGTCAACCAGACAACACCCAATAGTTGTATTTTGGCCTTTTGGCAAACTGCTGAGGGCGTTACCATTAAATCAGCCACGACTGACACAATCTGCTGGCGGCGTTTTCTCTCACCGTCGATTAGCCGGCGAAAGCGACTGACAGCGCCGGCTGAAATGAGAAGCCTGAAGCATCCTGGTGGCCCCGGCGGTTAAGATGCATGCCATTTGGCCGCAGTGTCCCCAGTTTAATTCCAGCTGACGTATCTCTCTCTCTCTCTCCTCATGTTCCCTGTCTGGATCTCTACTGTCACTAGCAAATAAAGGCAAAAAGCCAAAAAAAAAAAATAAAAAATCTGTGAAAGACTTTTTTTTTTTTTTTCCCTGCTGTTGCGTTTCTGGGAATTGTTGAATTGTTGGGTTTCTCTCTGAAACGTTGTGAGTTTTCGACCTCGCCGTGGAAAGTATCTTGAGAAGACGCATGTTGTGATTTGGCACTCTATAAAAGAAATTGAGTCGAATTAATGACCAAAAAGAGATAAAAAAAAAAAAAAAAAAAAAAAGATTCCAAAGGAAATCCTTTTTTTTTTTTTTTTTAGCTCATCGGGGCAGCAACTGCTTAGTAATGATGCCTCTAATAGAGCACCCGCTATCAGAAACCAATCTTGTCGTGCAATGATGTAGGTTGTCTTATTGTCCCAGTCCTCCATTTGTACCCTTTTTCATTCGCGTGCTTTTATTTTTATTCTTTTTGTCCCCCCCCCCCCCGCAGGCTGCTATCTGCAAGCAATGACCCGATTTCCCAACAGGGACGATTTAATCAGACTTAATCTAATCAAATCTAATCTAATTTAATCTGTGATTTATAATACCGCTATCTTCTATTTCAGAAGAACGGCCAGAAGAGTCTTCTAACTCACTCCTTCTCCTTATCAAAGCCCCGCGCGCTGCCCTGAATGCAGACAAGCAGATAAGGGAAAGGAGGAGGAGAGGAGGTGGATGGGGGGGGGAGGAGGTGGGGGTGGACTAGTATAAATACAGAATGAAGAGTTGTTGCTCCCATGGCGCCTTACACACCACAAACGCGCACACACAGACACACAAGGCGAAGAGACAACGATGGAAGCAGACAGTCAAGTGTTTCGAGTTCTGTGAAACACATACAGGTCATGAATATTAACGCAAACCAGTTGGTGGCTGTGGGCAAGGCGGGGTGGAGGAGGGGGGTGGGGGGTGGGTGGGGGGAGCTGTGGTTTTGCCGTCATGTTGTCAAGCATGAAGCAAGAGTGCGCGTGTGCGTGCGTTTGAGTTAGAGTGATACAGTTTCTGGGAATGGAGTATACAACCAATTAGCTGCAATAAACTGTCCTGAACTGGTTCATTGTCAACACTCTTAACAAGCGTAAGAGTGGAAGAGTCATGAGCTCTGCATTCTAACACGCGGCCACGGGCGCTCATCAGCAGACGAATAACCTCTAGGCTTGACTTTCCACGCCACGCAAAACGCACACACGCACACACACACACAAACGCCACACAGTCCGCCCATAAAACACAATTAATCAGCTCGTCGAGGAGAAGCTGAGGAAAGTAAAAGAGTAAACGGAAGAACATGGGTTCTCCAACGACAACGTGCCCGTCAGGTCGGTCGCGACCTCGTTCCGTCCTCTGCGCCGCTTCACACTTTCCACCTGCGGCCTGTCAGACGCGGAGCGGTTTTTTTTTTTTTTTGTTGTTTGTTTTTTATCTCACTTCCTCACTCGGTCGGGGTTTCCTTGATTCCCCGCGCCTCTGTCGCGAAGCGGTTTCTTTTTCGTCCGTTTTGTGGTCACCGTCGTCACTTCCCGCTGCAGCCTGCAGACGAAGTCAAAATGCGAATTTATCGTGGAACTATTTCAAACACCGCGTCTGTAAGCGGGAGGAGAACGCTTTTCTTGTCCAAATTGAGACTGCGGGGTTTGGACGGCGACGTAGTGAAGTTTTTTTGTTGTTGTTTTTTTAGGACCGGGAGTGCGATCGCGGGCGTTTACATTTTGTTTTCTCGACAAAACTTCCCGCCCGGACCGATCTGCTCTGATCCAGGTCGCCGCGATCTCCCGGTGGCTTCCGTCAGAAATAGACTCGCTTGCCCATCTTCGGCGGAGCAGCGCGGCGAGCCGCTTCTGGGAACGCCGGCGAGACGGGCGTACCCGTATGTACTGAAAGTTAGTGAGGACGGTCGTGGTTGTGACCGCACGGGGCGGGACGGGGCCAAGACTGTCTTGACAGGAACGGACACTGACCAAGCGTTTGTCCGTTACGCACACTATTTGTCTAAAAGAGTTTTGGACACCCGTGTCCGTACACTCGCGTGCTTTTGGTCTGAGTTTTTGTTCTACGGCACACAATGACATTTTAGACAATAGCGCGTTTCCAACTTTTTGGCAACGGTTCAGGGACGGTCCTTTCCTGTTGCAGAGTGACAATGCACAAAGCACGGTCTATAAAGAAATGGTTTTCCCTTCTTTGTGTGTGTGTGTGTGTGTGTGTGTGTGTGTGTGTGTGTGTGTGTGTGTGTGTGTGGCCTGAGCAGAGACCAGAACTCAGTGAAAACGTCTTTGGACAAATCGAAATTGCTGAGTATCAAACTGACTATCAAATCTCTCCAGACAGTTTCCAAAACCTTGTGGACCGTCCAAACACTTTTGGCTTGTTAAAAAAAAAAAAAAAAAAAATTCATACATATTGTCTTCCCTGTTCTCGCATGTTTGCCCTTTTGTTACTCGTGTGCAAACTAGGCCCGGGAATTTTCGTCAGAGAAAAAAAAGAAGCCGGCGTGATAGAAAGAGAGCGCAAAAGACAAGACGGTGAGGCGAGAAAACAAAAACTGAACGGTACATCGAAGATTAAAAAAATAGAATAGATAAAGCTCTCGGCGCGAGAGCCGCTGCTTGAAACCTCGGCGGCCCGAGTGACACCTCTTGGCAGTGTCGGGCACATCCGACACGGGCGGGTCTGGCTCGAGACGCGGTTGTCGCGCTTTCGGAGCAGCGCGGCACCGACATCGTCTCGGCGTGATGGCGAGAAGGTCGCGGGCCAAAAACCCGCGCTCAGAAAAGCGGACCGGAGCTCGCGCGGAAGCCGACCTGAACCCTCCTCGTCCGTGAGCCGACGCCAAACGGCCCTGCGAGGGACGCGGATGGAGAGGGTGGGAAGTGAAAAAGAGAAAGAAGAAGGGGACGATTAAAATGGAGCGCTTCAGTCCCGCCTCCGTACGTGGGTCCTTCTGGTGTCGACCCGGGACGAGAGTCAATAGGCCCGGCTTTTCTGCCTCCGCTCCTTCAGCGCCTCGACGCCGAGAGCCGCTTCACTGCAGAGCCTCCAGCTACGCTGCCGGCAATTTGTCTTTTTGCCAACGCGAGGTTTTTTGGGGGGAGGTTGTTTTTTTTCACCCGACTTTTTTATTTATTTATTTTTTTCCTTTTTCTTTTGCTAAATCAACATTTCTCAAGCAAATACAGCACAAACCTGCAATCTGCTACACACTCAAGGTGCTAAGTGTAGCATTTTCAACATCAGTATTTTATTAGCATATTCATGTTGTGAGATTAGCGTAATTACCATAAACAAACGGGGTGGTTGCCGAGACGTGTAGTAGCCTCCGCTGACCCTTGCGTTGCGTGCCACTGAGGCAACAGTTGCACAAAAAAAAAAAAAAAAAAAAATCTGCATTATTGCTTTACAGCACAAAATAAGAAGTGTGGATTAATGCAGGTGATCAAAAACCAGAATGACACTGCATCGTATTAGTTATGTTGTAGGTTAATTAAGCAGTTAATTACACAATAGTTGCTCTTTTGAATTATCCTGAATGGTGACCGATTTAGGTCTGATGTGGCGCCCAGTGACACATTTTGTGACCACAGACAGGACCAATTCCGAATGGGCACTACCGTCGTCTCCGCCTCCAAGAAAAATCATGTTTTTAACCGAGAGAAAACGTCAATGCGGTGTTTTGTTTTTTTTTGTGGTTTTTTTTGATAAGCGACAAGACGTAGGCCGATCGTCAGCGGAAAAAAAAAAAAAGCAGCCAACTCCGTTGCTGAGAGTTTCCACTTTGGTACTGCAGTGATAGTCTGTATCGGGCTGCCAGAGTTTCATACATCACGTGCCTAAAGAACCCGCTGTGGGAGCGGGCCTCGAAGTCCAAAAGTGTAGAGTTGCATCGAAGCCACTTTAAGGCATCAGGGATGCTCCACAGCACAACTAGAGGTCAACAACGCCACTGGTCACCTTTTATTACACACACATTTATTTAATGAGTAAAAAAAAAAATAATATTAACTGCTACAATTAACGCTTTCATTTCAACTGCAAATTACATCACAGGTGCGTCACGCACAAATGATCAACTGAAATTAAAAATCATAAACCAGACAACAATGAACATGAGCATAATGTCAAGTTAAGTGAAATAAAAAGACCATTCGGTGTGATTATCAGGCTGTATTGAATTACCTTGAGGGATGTCGCTAATATTCTGCATTTATGTTAATGGGGCTAGACAATTACCTTTAATATTGTCTTTAAGATTGAACAGATTACATTCATAACGCTGCTGTGCCTCCCCGCTCTTGAATTTGTTTTAAAAATCACGGGTCACAAAATGAATCTGCGACAGAAAGAAAAAAAGAAAAAAAAACAACAACGTGGCTTTTCTTAGTCCTTTAATTTACTGTCTTTTATGATGTCAGTTCCTCATTAACCTTCTTCCCCTGTTAATTAACAAAAAAACAGCCACAGTGGAGTTACAGCCAGATGTGTGAAGGCCTGTCTGGTGGCAGTTTTCTGTTTGTACCTCACCTCTTTCTCTCCAGCTGGCAGGCGCGCACGCACACACACACACACACACACACACACACACACACACACACACACACACACACACACACACACACACACACACACACGCACACGCACACCTGGCCTCCAGTTAAGAGGATAAAAGAGGGGTTGGCGACGTCCGCAGCCGACGTTTGGAGGTTTGTTGGAGCGAGCGTTCAAACAGAAATCACTTGCTTTGTTCAAGTGATTTTCCAAACATCAGCATGACACTTTCCTTTGTACAAAAAAAAAAGAAAAAAAAAAAAAAAAAAAAAGAAGAAATTCTGCTTTGCTGTCGTGGAGTTTTCACACTTCACATTGCCGTTGATATATCGATCCCAGTTCTCTCTGATCAAGGAGATACCTTCCCCGCCCCCCCACCTTAATGATTTAGATTTATTTTATGGCCACTTGAGAAGTAAGACTGGCCCAGTTGGGCACTATTAGCAAGAACATTCGTTGCTCTTAAACTGTTATCCTTAATGACTGAGCTGTTTTAACATCGGAGTAAAGACGGTGTTATAAAAGATTACAGACTAACAGGCCTCTAACTTTGGTAAGACATACTTCTCTTTCAACCTGCTGACATGAAAGTCACTTCTTATGAACTGCCTGGCAGAACAGTCCAGTAATTGGCGTGGATTCTGAGAAAAAAAAAAAAAAAACTCAAGGTACCCAAAGAGAGAAGAGTGTCAACCTGACCAGGCTGAGGAAAGACGGGAAACGATCTGCTCATAATCTGTAGAGACTTTGATTCTTTTGATGCCATAACTGTTTTTATTCTTCTGCGACGCTTCGCATTTAAAGGAAGCTGATCTAGATCTGAGCCACAGGGGGGCTCCGACTGAGCGCTGCAGCTGACTGGCTTTTTAGTAGTATGAATATTAACACATCAATCATTATTTCAGTCTTTTTTTTTTTCTTCTTTTTTTTTTAAAGGCCCAGGGGAGCCCAGGATGTTTACATATCAAGTAAGTATCAGTTTTTTGTAGTACGTCTTCCTTTTCTTTCGGTGTCTGTGAATCAAATTTACTCCGGAGGGACGGTAAAGATGTTTCTTGATTTAATCACTGTTGTCATGGGAAAACTCTTACCTTTCACATTTTAATATACATTTTAAACATGAAAGGTAGGCAGTTGTTTTCTATTTACTCAGGGGTTTGTCTTTATATACTGAAGACGGAGATCTCTCTGGGCACCAAACCCACAACTTTATTAGTGGAGACACTGTGGGAAACCCCTGCGGGCTTTGAAATTGAGACGGGGGGGAGGAAGGGGGAGTAATGGAGTCGAAGCGATGATGCCTTGGGCACGCACGCACGCAGGCATGTCCAAACACACACATATGCCCACATAAAGGGTAAGGGGGCTACTCTTGCCCCGGTCTCAATACATCTCTCTTATTCACACACACACACACACACACACACACACACACACACACACACACACACACACACACACACACACACACTCCGACTCCCACCCTCTTCCTGCATTCCTCTCCTGTCTGACACACTTCCAGTAAGCCCACCAGCACTTCAAAAACACCCCCCCACCCACCCCACCCCACCCACCACCACCCACCATCAGCGCTCCAGACGACAGCGGCTGCTAAAAACATGCTCAGCTCGGTCGCACACAAAGACACAAACACCACCTTCACATTCGGGAAAAACCAGGCCACAGGTGCAGCCAGTGTGTCCACCCGTCATCGCCGCCACGCTTTCATCCAAAGGTGCCACGTGAAGATCAAGTTCGGGTGAATTTGCTGTATTTTCTTCTGAGAAACTATTTTGACAATGAATTCAAGTAATTTTGGACTGTTGGTTGTATTTTATAGACCAAACATTTAATCCGGTGTACGCTCAAAAGTTCGAATCCTACTTCTTGAAAAGTAAACAACACTAGAATAAGGCTTTTATTTTATTTTATTTTTCCGTTAACTCTACGTGTCCTCGGGATGATGATGGAACCTTAAAAAGTCTCCCCCGCCTGCCGCTGGGCCTTTTTTGATGAGCTTTGTTTCAATTTCTTCTTTGCGTTAGGGGGGCACGCCGCTTCAAGTCTGCTCCTCTGAGATACATTCCCACTTGCTTTAATTCTGTGCCTGAAAGCTTCGATTAAACCCACATACTGTACACGGGGAAAAAAAAAAACAGCGGACGGGCAACACGAGGGACACGGGAGGAGAGACGGACGAGGGTACTACTGTTATTCGCTAAAGCGATGGCGACGCTCTGTTGTGTGTGTCCACCCCCCCCCCTCTTCCCCACTCCCCCGTTGTCATTCCCAGCAGATCTGCTGCTGTTGTATCGCTCCACTCAACCGCCTCATCTACCTGTTTGTTTACTTATTCCCGCAGTTCCTCCACCATCAACAACCCTCCTCCCCGCAGTGAGTCTATCCCTCATTCTCCGGATGATTCACTCCAAACCCCCAATCTCCGTCTCCATCCCTTCATTTTGCCTCTTCTTTCGTTCCCCTCCTCCCCCCCATCCCCCCATTCATCTATTTCCCAGACGACTTTCTCACAGGTATCTCCATTACTTCCTCTTTCTCCCTCTCACTTTCTCCTTTTGTTTTCTTTACACCTACGAGAGTGAAAAGAAAGTGAGGCAATGAGAGGCTACGAAGAAGGCCGCCGTTTACAATGGGTACTGATAAACAGGTCTTTACGGGAGCCGCTGTCATAAGGGTCATATGACATCATATGCTAATTTGTGCATTGGTGAAACCATTTGTACAAACATTTACACCGAAGAACTTCAAACTTTGCTTTTGTTTCCATTTGCTAAGATATAATTTAGGGGGCACGAGGAGTGTCAGTGTTGCTGGTTGGGGAAGTTGTGGTCAGAAAAATTACAACAGAATCACCACTTTCACCACATCTGTTCCCTTTTAACCAAACAGGAGCGAGAAGTCATTTTCCAGCCAAGTGAAGCCAAAATTCACAACAAATATGCAGCAGATTTTTTTTCTGCTTGCGCTGTTACGGGAGCTTTCTGCTGCTGTTCCTCCTTCGCCGCATTGTGCCAAATCCAAATATTGGCTGCTCATTAGGTAACATACCAAAATATTTTGGTTTGCTTTTCACTTCGGGGCCAAAGGAAAAACACCTGCAGGAAAACACTCTACTATACTTTAAAAAGTATTTGTTGAGACAAACCCGCCTTTATGCTGCATCTCTGCTGACTAATAAATCAGATCAAGTTCCCTTCGAGTCTTTGATGTTTCGATACAGGCGTGAAAGTCACATTATCGGACACAGTTTAGTCTCGCTGTTCACAACACAGAGATAAAATGTCCATGTCTATCAGTGTCCCATCTATTCATTTCTCGGTTTATTTTTTATTTTCTTCTATCCGTCCAGCCATCCAAATCGATGAAAATTATTTCATGAGGCTCCGCAGGGAGAAGCAGCAGCAGTAAACAGTGTTTACTCTCCTGGAGGCGGTTGGGGTTTAAGTGGCCGGCCAGGGTGCACCAGGCTCCCTAATGTGACCGTTAAAGTCAATGGTCTCACCTTGACAACCAGGCCGGGGATGCTGGCGAGGGGGGGGGGCGGGGGGGACCGAGAGACAAAGAGGTGGGTTTAAAGAGGGATACAAATTTAATAAGCTGGTACTTACAACAACCTAGCTGGAGTGTCTCTGAGCAAGAACCTGAGACCCAGAGAGGGTAAAAAAAAAAAAAAAAAAAAAAAAGGAAGGAAGACGTACCGATACAAAGGAAACGACATTAAGGGTGACAGTTAGTCAAATTGAGTGTGCACACACAAACACAAAGGATCAGTGGAAGAAAGAGAGCAGGGGAACTTAATCATCTATCTACTATCGTCTCATGTGTCTGGCTCTCTTTCCGTCTCCCTTCCACACACACACACACACACACACACACACACACACACACACACACACACACACACACACACACACACACACACACACACACACACACACACACACACACACACACACCAGTCAAGTGGAGCGGGCAGATGGTCGGTTGGGAAAGGCGGACAGCGTGGTCCAGATGTTGCAGAACCCACAGTGCAGAAGGCAAAGGGCTTTGATCTGCTACTGCAACTGGATAGAGTTGCAGCCCTTCCTCTAAAGAAAGACAGTTAAGTGGATATGTGTGTGAGAGCTGGTTCTTGTTTTCTGTATTGGTGAGCCCCCATTAGCTTTTTGGGTCCGATGACTTCACGAGGACCAAAATGTTGGACCCCACAAAAACCCTTAATGAAAATCAACTTTCGAACCTTCTTAACATGTTTTTTTTTTTAAGATGCTACAAGACTCATCGGCAGTAGTCTAAGCAGTCAAGTCCATGGCTGAGAAAAAAACTGATTCAGACAGCCGGGGTTTCTTACATCACATACCTAAGGAACCGATCCCATTAATTTGCGAGGCAGGGCTTTCCATATCATCAAGCTGCCAGCTTGAACTGCAGGCAGGTTGGTAGAGATAGAGGCGGGAACTATTTGAAGATTCAACGTTTACTAAATAAAAGCAAAGGTGAAAAAAAACATTTGAATATGTCATGTTGATGAACATAAATTAGTTGTTACGGGTTAATTCTATGTCAAGAGAGGAAAGGTAAAGGTTCAGGTTAGAATTAGCTTTAAGTTAGGCTTAGCTCTAGCTTGTATGGACTTCTTTAAACCAATCAAAATCTTTTCAGGCGGCACTACTCCTAGGATTCAGCGACAGCGTTTTTGCAAAATAGTGTGGGGGGAACTCGTTTTGGTGAAACATTTGCACGTAGGCGAGCCCTGGAATTAAAATGGCTAAATCCCTGCAAAAGACAAAAAAAAAAACAACAACATGCAGACCTGCCTTATTACGAGATACAAAAATCATTAAAATGCTGTTTTCATTGCGTAGGTTTGCTGCTCGAAGGTTAGGGTTGTCATTTCCCTTTAGAACGGGGTGAGTCAGACATGCGTTTGGGTAAGGGTTGGGGTTAGGCACTTAATGTGACGACTAAGTTTGGGATGAGGGAGCTCAGGAATGCAGTACTTCAATGAGCGGTCCCCACATAGTTGGAAAGGCAAGGCTGTGAGTGTGTGCCTAAATAAGAGAGAGGGTTAGTGTAGCACAGCCAGAGAAGGAGGTGGGTGATATTCCCATGTGAGATGTATCAGTGTTTATGAGAAATTACCCGAGGAATAACTCGCATGTATCACACACGGACACGCAAACAAACACACACACACACTTACATGCATCCGCCAATGCGGGCGCCTCAACACACATTGTCCAGACTCCCACACATGGCTCTTGGGTTTACTCACATGACACATGACATCCATGTGCGGAACAACAAAGACGCCTGCGCGCACGCGCACACACACACACACACACACACACACACACACACACACACACACACACACACACACACACACACACACACACACACACACACACACACACACACACACACACACACACAAAACCAACCTACACTCAGCCCACGAGAGGCCCGCAGTAAACAGCACCAGCCACACATGCTAGGTTGGTGAACACACACACACCACACACACACACACACACACACACACACACACACACACACACACACAGAAATGTTTCGCACCCGATGTAATTTCAGAAAAACTGCATTCATTTATCAATTTAGACTGGTTTCTCCTCCATTTTTCCCTGTTCTAGCATCAGCTAGTTATTACCTTTTTGGTCAAGCCTCCAAATTAGTTGTTTTGTCAATGGTACTTAATAACGGCACCCTGGTTAAATAAAGGTTAAATAAATCAAAAACTGCCAACGGAATCTCTGGGTGGGGAACGTGGAGGAGGAACATGCCAGCACATTTAGGTTTTGGCAGGCTACTTTACCAGCTCCAAAGCACGCGCACACACACACACACACACACACACACACACACACACACACACACACACACACACACACACACACACACACACACACACACACACACACACACACACACACCTCAGCGAATTAAACCTATTGTTTAGATGTAAAATGTCTAAATTTCAGGTTCCAGTCCCATGCAGACCGAAGCCAGTCTTTGCCCGCAAGCTGCCAGAGGTGAATGAGTTTAGCTGGTGGCTGACTCACCCGCTGGAACCAGAAAATCAACTTGGTTCTGGCCAACGATCAGTCCCTGTGGTCAGAGAGTCGGCCTGCCAGCCGAGCCGGCAACGAGTCATTCAGTCAACTCTTGTCGATTCAGAGAGGTCGGCCAACAAGTCAGTCAATACAGTCAGTTGTCCTTAAAAATAAAAGTGGACCACTCTAACAGTCATTGCGATTTTCAGTTGGCCAAAAGCACAAACAGAAAAATTCCCTCAGACTGCCAGATATTAGTCATCCAGCAAACTGAGTTATGTCTTTTATGTGATTAATAATGCACTCAGAGACCCAGCCGCAAACTGTGGTGATGAGACAGCCATCATTGAGCCTTTACTCGTCCATTCAGTCAGTCAAGGAGGTCGCTGTTCTGCCAGGTGGTTGACGAGCGAGCCACCCAGGCAAGCAGTCACTCGGGACGGTCAGCCACTGAGGCGGGGAGCCCGAAATGTGGTCAGCGACAGCCCCACTGACCCAGTCAAGTGTTGAGAGGGGCTGAGAATTTGCACTCGGTTGACGGCAAAGACAACACAGGGATCTTACCTCCGTGCAGTTTTTTTTTCATTAGGTCAATAAAAAAACCTGAGGGAAGAAACCAATCAGCCAAGTGGCAAGCACATATAAACCGGCAAGCCTATCGTTTGCTCAATAAATCCGTCAGCCAGCACCCTGATCAGTCACTCAGCCAGTTCATGACTCAATCCACCAGGCAGGGCGCAGTCAGAAGAGTTGTCTCCATAAACTGTAGTGAAAGATGTACCCATTGACTCAGTGAACTCATCCAGAAACGAGCATCTATTATTATTATCATATTTCTTTACTTGCCATTATAATTCCCCTCCAGCCTCAGTGGGAAGTTCATTAAAGCCCTTCCCCGAGGAAAGAGATCAAAAGCTATTTCTCACTAGAACATGTTATTAGTTTTGTCATGGGGAACCAACAGATACAGACAACAAGGGCCCAATTTGGCTCCTTAGCCTATACTTAAAAGAAACACAGAGCTCATGTTCACTTATCCACTCATCCAGCCAAAGGCAACCAAAACAGCCTGCGGTCACAAATACACCAGTTGACCCCACATAGCAATGCGGTGATGAGTTAATGTGGGTGAATTTTGGCTTTTTGCCGTAACCCCATCTGTCTGTAAGCAATCCATCCAAGTCATCGTTCTGGTTAGCAAGTCGTCAATTTATCTCTACATCCACCCATTACAGAGACAGTCAAGTCATTCACTCAGCAGTTCAACCAGCCTGGCTACCATTAACATCGTCAAAGAATCCAGGTTGTATTTACAAAGCCGTGGAGTCAGTAGATTATCCCATCAATCAGCAGTGTAGTGAGAGATCTGGGAAAGCAGTCGGCAACTCATCTACAACTTGTTCCCGTCCGAAACACTGATGCTGATTAGCCTCCAGAATCACCGCCTGTATCATCTTGTACACTATATTCACTTCACAGCATTTTGTTTGAGTGCTTGAATCCTAAATGCCGACTGCCCTTGTCGTGAATGAAGGTACACAGCGACCCAAACTCACTTCCGCAATGAGTTTAAAATTCAAATTCAATTACAGAGTGAACTATCCAGTCGGTTGACTCATGCATTATTATTTGTTTTGATTCTAGTGATGTACTTCAGTGATACGTCCGTGACAGGCCGATTATTCAGTCCTGTGTTTTCAATCCCAGGCCAACGCAATGAACACATAGAACACGTGCATACAGACCATCCCGTTAACTGTCCGACACGAATCGAGAGTATCACAGTCCAAACAGACTACCAACGAACGCCAGCGGTACGTGTGGAAGCGATTAGTTCATGTGCACCCGCTGACCCCGAGCATGAAGAAGCTGATGATGCTGCTCTTAGTCATCTTATTATCAGATAAAGAGCTGTTTTGGAAAAAGTAGAGGGTGTCCGGGGGGAATTTCCAGATGTTATTGTGAACATTGTGACACGAAACATGCACTTAGATGAAATGTGTGTACAATCAATGCTTGTGAAAGCGAAACATTCCATAATTGTTGGCGGCAGCTGGTTCAGACGGTTTTCATCCTTCGGGAGCCGTTCAGTCATCTAACCAACACTATTTCTCCTTCCCTCCCTGTTTTCCTTTTTGTTTTATGCGTGTCATTAATGCACTCGCATCACTGCTTTTGTCGTGACCTTTCGCCGGCCATTTTTCTTGGTCAGTTTAACAGCAGATGAAAACCAAATGTCACATTTATCCTACCTCTTCCTAACTCTCTTTCCTCTCTCCATACGGGAAGAGTTATACAATTGGATTATTTTTCTGAGGAAAGTATCGGAGATTTTTTTTTTTTTTTTCCAAAGACATACATAGTACAAAGTACATACATAACATACACCTTTGTCTTTTCAGAGTTCACACGGATTGTATTCGACAAAGAAAGTCTTTTCCAAACAAAGAATGAAAACAAGATATTATTCGGTCCTTAACATTCCTCACTAAAAACACGGCAGTACCGTAATGAGCTAGCCTGTGGCTTGCGGTGTCGCTTTAATTGAACGAAAAATGTTAGCGATTTCAAAAAGCAATTTCAAGGCAAAACATAAGAACTTTATTAAACTCAGAGTGTAAAAAGAACCTTGGTGGAGAAAGAAAACCGAAAACATTCAGCAACAACTGCAAATGTCAAGGTACGCTTTTTTTTTTTTTTTTTTTTAAGCTTTAAATATAGCTGAAGCTTTGCCATACATGACATTTAGACGCTCCTCCATCTCCACTCCGGCAATTTGTCCTTCTCTCCGTCTATCCAACTGCCCTCAGGCTCGCTTTAAGCCATTATCTGTGTATATATGCGTGTGTCTGGGTGACAGTCACTGAGTTATTAGTAGCCGATTAGCCTTCTGACCCCACTGCTGCACCGTCTGACTTGCGCCAGCGAAAGGGTGCGTTTGTGTGCGTGTCGAGCAAGAGTGCGTGTTCCCGTATTTGCGTACACATGTAGAGAAACAGCCTGTTCAATCAGTTTTACAAATCAAATGATGTTTCCAGTGGAACGCATCTATTCAAAAATTACGTTCCCGTTCCCTCGGTACCTGCACCTGAATGCAACACTTGACACACGCGCTCGCCCGCCTCTGAACGCCCCCGTTCCAGCTCAGTCAGTGTTACTGGTGAAGGTCCAAAGCAATTATAGTTTGTATCCAGTCTGAACCTGCCAAGTCTGTCACTCTCACAAGTCCAGAAAGTACACCTAAAATCGGATTAAATGTGTCAACAAAAAAGTGTTCAGTTTTTGGCAGCTGTCAAGATTGTAATAACGCATGCAGGCTAATAGTCGAAGTGGACTTTATTTCAGGGTAAACCTGTCTTTCAGTCGCCAGAGTCGATACGCGCTTTTTTTTTTTTTTTTATGCGAGCGTACTCGCAAGACCAAACACCAAACGTGTGTGCGGGCGGCATTTTAAAGATAACTCCGGCTAAAGTTGCTGGGACGTGAACTATCAACAGGTGAAGTGTCTTAAGGCACATCTCGCATACTCTGCATGACCAGACCCTTTATTCGAATTGAATTTGTGTCCAAACCATTTAAAACCGTACTCATGTGGCTGATCATGACCAAGAATTTCACGGTAATCGGTATGTTTTTCCTCATACGAGGCCTTGCTGCCTTATCGAACAACAGTATCTACATCCTCGATCAGCATTCAAACTTTCCTTCCTCTCTGGGCAGGGGCTTCAAATGAATTTCACTGAAGGTTTTGCTTGCCGGACTTAACTTTTGCATATGACCACATCAGCCGGAAACCTGACCTACAAATTTTCCATCGGCAGGAACCACATGGTGTATTTCGCTGTCCCGTGATGTCAACTTAACATAAGCTTCACATCGCATGGTTTCCATGCACAGTATTTGTGAAGTTTATCAGCTAGTCGATACCTTTAAAATAACACAAGTTTGTATAATATTTGCGTGCCAATCAAGCAGTTGAGTGACCCCCCCCCCAAAAAAAGAAAACTTTTAGAAAAATCTGTATAATCAATCTTTTTGTCCGGCAGTACATGCGACCACTTTGGTAAGGAGTCTCTCCATGTGATGCTCTCAACGACCGCAGCTTAACACGCCGTTTCCAGAGCCAACATGTTTTTGGCCAAACCACAAACAATGGGTTCACATTCACCAGCTCGGCCACCAGTCCGAGGCGGAAAAAGAAAAAAAAAATGAAGTAATAAATAATAAAACCACGATCCGATTTCTTTAATTTCGTGAAATGGCAGAGATCTTCTCAAGTGTATGTGTAATTATTTCCCTCTCTGGTTCGGCGTTGTCACTGGGGACCAAGACTGTCGAGTCACTGCCAAAGCCCCATTCACTGTCTGCACACAGCCTGTGTTACGCAACAGCTAATTACTTCCACTCGGCCCCGACAAAAACCACGCACGGGGAGAGAGGAAGAGGCAGAAGAGGAAAGGAGGAGGGAGAACATAAAACAGAGAGGAGGAGAGACGGCCCGAGAGGGGCAGGGGCGAGAGGAAAGTCAGAGGGGAAAAGAAAAAAAAAAAAGAGAGAGAGAGCTCATAAAGGAAGATGAAGGGCGGCGGGTGAGGACGGAGACGAGAGAAACGGGAGAGGAAGAGAGAGAAAAAAAAAAAGGGATATGAAGTAAAGGACAGAGATGGACGGCTCGAGACTCGTCTCACGCTGTGTCTGCTGTGTGCTGAGAGGCACCCAAAAAAAACAACAACAAAAAAAACAACAACATCAAACCAAAATGACCTCTTCACCATCCGCCACAACAGTTTTACCGAAAATCACGCCGCGGCAGCCAAATCTGGTCCGAGGAGAGAGAGAGAGAGAGAGAGAGAGAGAGAGAGAGAGAGAGAGAGAGAGAGAGAGGAGCATGTGGACGAGGAGTGTTGTCAAAGCCAGACGGGGCCCGCAGCTCTTTTCCTCTCTCACAATTTTTGGAGATGATGTCACTATTCATAAAAAAAAAATAAAAAAAAAAAAATTGAAAAAGCAAAATGTGTCTGCGCCTCCGGCTCGGTAGGGAGCAAAAGGAAGAGGGTACGGTGAGGAGGGGGAGGAGAGGGAGGCAGGGAGAGATGTAGAAGTGTAAAGACAAAGGAAGGGAAAGGGAGAACAAGAAGAGAGGAAAGAAGACAGCTGGGTGATGAGGAGGGAACCTCAGTTAAAACTTCTCCTTCTCAGTTTGTTCTCTTTCATGAGCAAAAATTTGAAGAACGACGAAACGAGACGAAACGTTGGATTGCTGAGCTCCGGTGGTGGGGGGGTATCAATTTGTTAATGCTCACAAAAAAAAAAAAAAAAAATGCTTATCCAGCTGGTTTGGTGGAGCTCAGCTATGCGAATAAATGCTACGCGAGTAGCTCTCGGACACTTTTCTTTTTGTCAAAGTAGCTCTCGGAGGAAAATAGGTTGCTATAAACTTTATATAAAAGTGGATGGAGCTTCCTGGTCTGAAAAAATGTGGCCAATTACGGAAGTGTCTTAAATTGCAATACCACCGAGGGCCACTAGGGGTTGGCTAAAAAAAAAAAAAACAACATATGGCTCCCTAGACTGTAATTCAACTTCTCTGATGAAATACAAAGTCAATACATTTTTTTTCCACAGGTCATAACGGTGCATTTCACAACAGTAACTCCTTATTCCTTTTCTGGCAGCGCATCTGAAATATATCCCGTCATTATTTTTTAATATAACACCTCAAACTCCAAACTCGATGCTTCATAACGGCAGTTTACAGATCGATGGGTGACGCCAGTGTTGGTTGTGGCCTTGAATTTAGCCGACAGACATGAGAGTGGACTCAATCTTCTTTTCTGACACTTTTTTTTATTTTTTTTTATTGCTTTCCTTCCTTCAACTGTTCATTAAAAGAAAATACCGTGCGAAAAATGAAGCACGGCCACACATCATTTAGGTTAAGTGAAAGTTTTTAGGGGGAAAAAAATGTCGGGGTGGGTATCATGTAACAGTTTTGGACAAAGGTACTGTTCTTATTTTTTCAAAACCATTTTCATTAAATCCTTCTGAACATTTAAAAAAAAAAACCAACTAATTATATTCCACATCACGGCCAGAATCTTTAGTTGTATTCTTCAACTCTGGCACATTTACACACTTACAGCAGTTGGTAAGAAAATGCCTGAGACTCATTACTTACTGTGTGGGAATGAGCTTTCCTACCACTGATTCCCTCTGACCACAAGGGCTCGTGTTTGTGGAGAGACCGAGGAAGTCACGGGCCCCTGTGCTGATTTCAGCCCAAAACATATCAAAGACCGACGCTCAGAGAGGAAGAGGAAGAGGCGGGAGAGATGAAACACGAGAGGTAAAAAAAAAAAAAAGATGAACAAACCGCTGTCGGAGGCTCTGACGAGGACCATCAGCTCGGTGACACGTACACTCACCCCCTCTTCTCCTCCGTCTCACCGGCTATCTATCATCGCTCCATTTCAGCGTCACTGTAAATCACTTCATCATTTTTATCACACACAAGATAATAGATAAGCCCCCATTCAATCATCTGTCCTTAACTATCTTAAGTACGCATTTGTCTCATCCGTCTCTCCGCCTTCAGGCTCTGTTGGCACCATGCTGCTCACACGAGTGTGTATGTACATGTTTCTACGGCGACACTGATGACGGGGACACTTGGATCCTTTCAAATCTTATAGATGAACAGATTTTGTCATTCAGATCTCGGTCTTCTTTCTCGAGCAAAACTTTTTACACGAGCGAGTTCACTCGCAAAGTGAAAGATTAATTGCAGGTACTGCTCGGGTTTTTTTTTCCCATCAGGTTTCATCTGGCAACATGAAATTATTCGATTTACGCTTTGCATATTGTTCATCTAAAGAGTTTATCTGTGTGATGGGAACTGCCTGGACTTTTTTCAGTTGCTAATTTGGAGAATTTATTAAGCATGGAAAAACAGTTTTCGCAACACAATCACCAACCAGCTCCTACTTTGCTGCCGCTGTGACCCTGAAAATCAATTTCTTTGCCTTATTTAATATGAACTCGCTTGAGTGCGAATCGAAAATGATAAATGCTTGCGTTTGAATAGCGATTTACAATTTACCTCTCATTCACTCCCTCAATGCAACGGACGACCAGAGGAGAAAAAAAACTTGGGATCGAACCACCAATCCTGTTATTTAGTGGACACCCGCGTCACCTCCTGACCCCCCCCACCCCCCTTCCGAACCCGACGCAACACGGCAACTCTTTCCCACTCTGGTCCTTGTGTGGATCGGGAAAAAGGACGTTTTTTTTGGCTCCAAATTGAACAAAAACTCATCTTTCTTCATCTTCCTCTGCATCTGGTTTTCTTAAGGAAAAGGTATGAACAAAAAGGCGTGGATACAGAACAGTTAACCGAATCTCACACCACCGTATAATTTATTTATCTGTCTCCCAAAAAGACCGAATTCCTGTGTGTGTGTGTGTGCGCGTGCGTGTGCGGCCTCGCAGTGTGACATGTCTGTGAAAAAGGCATTACCAGGCAGTCTGAGCATTTTCATTAGTTCCTCGAACGCCAAACAAACCACACGGGTATGTGAGGCAGCTGCAGTAGTACTACAGAGAGGGGGAGAGCAAGCCGAGGCTAATCTACAGTATGGCAGTGAATGGAAGTGGGTCCAAGTGCATGCCTGCACACATCTGCCTACCAGCTTGATGTGTGCGTGCGCGGGCGCGCGTGCGTGTGTGTTCTTCTCCTTCATGTGTGTTAGTGTATGAATGAGTTAGAGAGTAGAAAGGTCTCTGTTTATGTCATCGTAGATTCCTGGGAGCAGGAGCGAGTGTTCATGTTTTCCATTGGAAATATATTGGTAATTAGTGTAATTGCGTGGAGCGTAATTATGTAAAGGATTCCCACACCTGTTATTACAAATAAACGGCAGATTTTCCGTGAACATTTGCACCGTGTTCGTTGTTTGTAATGTCGGAAAAAGCGTATTAGACCTTTTGATATCAGCGCGCGCATTAAAATCGCATTAAACAACAACAACAACAAAAACTACTTCGGCAAAATTAAATTTTTTATAACTTTTGCATTTCACATTTCTTTTCACAAGTTCACTGACAATTTGGCAACTCTCTCTCCCCCCTCTCTCCCCCTCTCCCTCAAAAGAAGCGCTGGTCGTGAAAAACAAAAGTTTAAATCTCAAAACTTTTCCAAGATGACACCTGCACACACAGGCAGCAATTACTGCCACAGAAAAATATAGACCGACTTTCATGATCCCTACCTGGGGTTGTTTACAGCATAACAAACTCCTGCATGAGTTTGTGCGTTTTGTATTTGTGTGTGTTTGGTGCATTATGTCCTACCTGACCACAGGCTCCGGTATGGCCTCCAGGTTGGCCGGGACCTGCACTCCCTTCTCCCACTCCTGTCTCCAGGGGTCGGACAGCACGTAGAAGTCGTCGGGGCCGAGCTGGGCCGAGTCCGGCAGCTTCATGGCCGTGATGAAGTCGGTACGAAATACCTGTACGGAGAGAAAAAAAAAAAAAAAAAAAGGTAGGAGGGGAGGGGGGTTATTAAATGGTCAAAAAGTCTTGCTTCTTCGGACGGTGGAATTGAGGTGAAAAAGAAAGAAGCAAAGAAGCGGCAGGAATAAAGAAGGAAGAAGATGAAGGTGATAAAGTACGTGATAGTTGTTGACCTGATGATGTGAGGGACTATAAAGAACTTCCAT
>NW_027210604.1:3025000-3037500 GCF_029030835.1 Brachyistius frenatus
TGGGAGTCGCCCGGCCTCAGTGATGGATGACAGGCCGACAGACGGAGAAAGGAGCACGATAAAAATTTAAAAAAAAAAATTAGACGAGCAGGTAGACGGGCGGGAAAAGTCAGACAGGTACGGAGAGGGAGGACGAGCTGTCGGCGCTTCCGAACTTCAAATTTAATAAACGTAAAACTTTTAGGCAAAATGTTTAAAAAAAAAAATTAAAAAAACGAGGTGCGTTTCCCACTGCTTTCACAGAGCCACAAAACAAATCCGGCGGGGGGGGGGGGATGGAAAAACAGACCTCCGAGCGCTGATTGGATTTGTGTAACTTGTTTATCTTCTGCAGAGTCAGTTAACGTCGGCTGTATTTCATGCGAAGACAAAAACACAAAAGACGTGCGTTTGGCTGTATTGTAACAGAGCACCTAATGAAGAGTTATCTACGGGAGTACAAAATGTCATTTCTGGCAGCTTTTGGTGGCCAGAGACTGTTGTGCAATGAGCCCGGAGCAGCAATGGAAACTCTTGTCAGTAATTACTAAAAAAAAAAAAAAAAAAAAAAAAAAAAAGTGCTTTTATTTATTTTATTTTTTTTCATTCATCACATAATTTATTTGTTGCTAGAAAGATTCTTTTTTTTTTTTTTTTTTTTTTCCACATCCATCAGCCGTAATAACTTTGCTCGGAGGACACGTGATTGAATTTTGCCATTTCCAAAATTTCATAACTCGCGATTTGCACATGAAAATATTGAGTGGATGCCCGACCCGTGCAAAAGAAAGAACGACACAGTAAATTACCAACAGACGGGACAGAAAAATCCCTTTTGGCGTGCGTTCAAATCATACGTCATCGCCCCGCCATCCGTTGCGTTCAGCTGCCGGTGGCCATCTCAGCCGGTTGATCGTCAAATTTGTTTACACATTTTTGTTCATTTTCCGGCTGCGACGAGGTGAAAATATCTAATTACCCCCCCCCCCCTCCCAAAAAAAAAAAAAAAAAAAAAAAAAACGTGTAGAGGGGATGAGCTCAAAGGCAAAAAGCTTCATTTACGCTCTGCAAATTATCGACACGCCAGAGACGGCGCCAACATCTGCCCCCCCCCACCCCCCGTTTTCTGTGCCGCGTCTGAAGAGCCGCTTCATTCAGTTTGGGAATCCGACGACAACCCCCACTCCCCCCACCCCACTCCCCGCCGTGATAACTTTCTCTCAGAAACACGGACTGGGCAACAGCTGAATCATCTCGTTTCTGTCTGCGGAGAGCCTGTGCCGTGTCATTTCTCCAGATGTGACAGGTTGTCGTGCCGCTGCCAGGCTGAAAAAGTCAAGTACGGCGTCCGTTCCATTATCGCTTCGGCTTGCATCGTGAGCTACATCCGATCGTACGGCGCGGGGTGATCGATGCCCTTTCACTGAAACCGAGCGAGATTAGAGGCAGCTGCTCAACGAAAAAAAAAAAAAACACACACACACACACACACACACACACACACACACACACACACACACACACACACACACACACACACACACACACACACACAGAAAGTGTTTGTGCATCTGTCCAACAAAGCGTTTTTTTTTTCCAGCTCAAAACGCCACTCGCTCTTCTGAAAATGTTCCCGCTCAGGAGGCGCAGCGTATTTTTGTGTTTTTTTTTTTTTTAAACCGATGACGCGCTTTGGTTGCTATGATACCGAATACCCCCGCAAGTAATGGCGAATTTTGTGCCGCAAGTGCCCAATTTCACAGATAGTTTGCGTTTTCAACAAACACTGAGCGTAAAAGCGACAGGGCGGCGTCAAGTACCGCCGCTCTGCACGAAGGGAAGGCCGAAGCTCGCGGGGACGGTAAACCGCCGACCTGCGGGGGTTCGCGAGACGTTGTGTCCGAGCGAACGCCTCGGCCCGAGTTGCCGACCGTTTCCGTTCGGGGGGGCCGAAGTTTGGCGGAGCCCGGTTCAAGGAGGACTTTCGCGTGAGCGGGACACAGTTTGAAGTGTTGCTCCTGGGAAATTTGGACCTTTCATTTCAAGGAAAGAAACAAATAACCGAGAGGCCATCAGCTCGGACGTACGTACGTCCCCCCCCCCCCCCCCGAGTGTGCTCAGGAAAAAAAAAACACTTTGGTTTGAACAGGCACACACGCACACACACACACACACACACACACTTTCTTCTAGCCTGTCAGTCAGTCAGTAGGTCAGTATGCTCTGTTGAATTACGGGTCTGTAAGCATGCATGGGTCTCATTAAATCCAATCTAGATCTGGGAGTGATGACATGAGCAGCGGCTGTGGATTGAGTGTGTGAGCGTGTGTGTGTGTGCGCGTGCACCGATAGGGGGGCTGAAGGCCTGACAGCCATTAACAATCACACTCAAAAACCACAGGGATAAATGGAAGAGCCATGTTTAAGAAGTCCTGCCGATGGATCCATCAGTAGAAGTGGTGAAACGCTGGTCAGGCGACATACAGACGCTTCACATGGAACACTGCAATCAAACCAATTCCCTCTTCCGCTGCCCGCCGTCACTGCTGATGATGGTAATAACACAGAACGGCAATGAGCGCCAAATGTCACGCGCTGTCGCTGCATTAGCCCAAACAAGCTGACGTTAACATAAAGCGAACGACTGAAAGTCTTGAATTCTGCGTGCGTATCCGGATTCTCTGCGACACCGTTTTCATTCCAGCTTTCGGTCGTCTCGAATTTGTCCCCGATCATCGACCCGAGCGCAAAATATCTCCGTCTATGTCTTTTTTTTTTGTCTTTCTTTTTTAACTCAGCTTTTTAAAACAGTCGAATAGCCGTATTTTCCCCCCGTTTTTGATCGCCATTTCTACGACTTGCTCTCAGCTAGAAGTAGCGCTTCTACCGATAACTGCTGTTACCGCTACTCCCCCCAGCCACGGATACTGTTCGGGAAAACAAATTAGTGCCCGCCGCTGTTAACGCGAGTGGATATTATACAGCATTTACACCTGTAACGCAGCTTTACTGAGCCAGAGGGGGGAAAAAAAATAAGTCAAGAGTTTAGAAGTTACAAAAATCCATCAAGACATTTCTCTCAAGTGGACCGGACAGTAAAAACCTGCAAACTCTCAGGAACAATCCTCACCGTGTGTATACTCTGAGGTTCAGCGAGCTCTGATTCGGCTCGTTTGTATGCTGCATGTTGCACTCTTGCCTGTCAATCTTATTTTGTGGACTGACTCGTATCTCTGACCATCTGCGGAGCAGTGATAGATTAACGCTGTCTGCTTCCTCCTGAGCTGCACACAACAGAAACCACAGAGGATGACTGTTGAAAGCTGACATTTCAAACCAGGAAACACACACACACACACACACACACACACACACACACACACAGGAATACACGCACACTAAGTTCGCATTAACAGCGAAGCAGAAACTCTCACGTCGGCACAGACGCAAACACACTGATACGCGACTAAACACACCCGCACAGGTGAAGACACGCAAACTTAAACACAGGTGTAGTCAAGGTGCATACATGGTCAAACACAAATGTACTCTCACACACACACACACACACACCCTCTTGCACAGGTGCACATCCAGCCACCACCCACACAATAGACCTTGTTATTATGGTGTTGCCGAGCCAGTTTCCTTGAAGCACGGTGACAATGTGCTTTAAGTGGTTTTAAAGGCCAGCTGACACAACACGCTGCCGTTTGACTCGTTGGCTATCTTGAAAAACAATCAGCCCTGTTCACGTGTAACTTTGAAAAGGATGAGCGCAGCGATGGAAAGAGAAAGAGGATGCTATGCCCTTCACTTCTCATCCCGCTGTTATTATTAGACTGCTGAACTCTGGCAGGGCATTCATGTCTTCGAGTACGTGTACTACAGTGACAATTATCTGCAGGCCATAAGGTGCAAAACAAGAAGATAGAATCAGCAAATCAACTAAATGAGGCAGCGCAGCTATACTTCTGTGTTTGGAGCTGATCATACAGGATTATGAAAGAGCGTTAGAGGACAGCTTTAAACTGATTCGGACTAATGAGATTCAAATGGAAATACAGATGCATTTATATGTCCACGCTTCCCACTTAAAGTCAAATGTCTAATTCTAGAATTCTAAACTAACTTCAAACCTTGCGTTCATGCAAACCTCTTTTCTTTCCATGCGAACTTCAAATGAAAGTTTTTTTTTTTTTTTTAAATTCTGAACAGAAGACAAAAGAAGAATGCTTAATTTTTATTTATTGTTTTATTAAAATTGGATATTTATCTGCAAATCTGCAGAGCAGGTTGATGGAGGGGTTTCGTAAGTGTAGAACAGCGTAAGAACTTGTTCATGAATCAAAAGGACAAGAGGATGAAGCCGGGACTCTACTGACCGAAATGTGAAAGCACTGCACACACACACCGTGGCAGATTCTGGTGAACAAGGATTATAATAGTCAGTCTGTACTTTACAGAAGTAATACAGAAGCAGAGCCAAGAACAGCGTGCAGTGACCTCAGACTTCAGCCTCAAATGGGTTCAAAAAATATTTATACTGAACTTTAGATTTATTTTTTTTTCAGACTGAAAGGAACGGGGTGCACGTCTACGTAGACCTGCTGAAAGAAAAGAGGTAAAGAGGAGCAATCATCCAAAATGAAGAAGCGCAAGTGAAAGAGAGGAGAGGAAGAGGGAGAGGAGGAGAGGGTGTGAGAGGGGAGGAGAGGGGAGGAGAGGAGAGGAGAGGAGAGGAGAGGAGAGGAGAGGAGAGGAGAGGAGAGGAGAGGAGAGGAGAGGAGAGGAGAGGAGAGGAGAGGAGAACCTGGCTCTCCACAGTGCGTCATGGCAGATGTCGACTCACAGAGAGAGGAGGATAAATTTAGCAGCCACATCACAGCACGGGCTCTAATGATTGGCTGTTTGGAAGGTCCACAGAACTCAGAAAGAAGAGCGTGTGTGTGTGTGTGTGTGTGTGTCTGTGTGTGTGTGTGTGTGTGAGAGAGAGAGTGTATGTGTGTGTGTGTGTGTGTGTGTGTTGAGTGGGTGATTAAGAGTGAGAAAAAGACAGAAGGAGAGAAAGGGGTTGATGAGAGTGGCAGAACGAGAGAGGAGAAAAGTGTGTGTGTGTGTGTGTGTGTGCGTGTGTGTGTGTGCGTGCGTGCGCATGTAAGGAAGAGAGATCAGTGCATTAGTACAGTGACTCAGTGATTTTAGCAAGCACACACACACACACACACACACACACACACACACACACACACACACACACTCAGGCACACACTCTCTGACATGCACCGAGTCACGAATCTGCCTCAACACCGGGAGCATGTAATGATTTCAACAAATTACAGCCTTTTTATTTATCCTTCATGTAACTGGTCAGGTGTGAAATCATCCACCTATCGAGTCTGCGTCGTGTCCATAGAAACAAGGACGGATAGTCTAATCGTAACGTAGAAGAAAAATAATCAGTGCAGCATTTTTGCGTTATCACTTCGTGCCGCATGCCCAGCGCTTCTCTGCAACAGACCTTTTTCATGGCAGATAAGTGGACATGTCACGGTGAGGAAAGCGCAGGTGGCTGATGCTGGCTCAGTTCCATTAAGGGTCCAAGTAAACCATGACAGTTCACCGGGGTGCACAAAAGCAAGACCTCCCCTCGTAGGAATGCAGCCATCATAAACACACAAGCTTTTCCCACACCATGGGATCAGAATCCATAACATGACCCAAAACAGTGAGCCATGTTAAACTCGGTGTCCCACAGTCTGCGGTCACGTCTTCAAGCGTCTCGAATGACCAGAAAAACACAAGAGAACTCCCAGATATTCACTTTATTGCAGTAGAGTATAAAGAAAAAGCAGCAAACATCCAATAAAACACATTTTTGGGGGGCATTTTTGCCAAATTTTTCGTGTAATTTGTTTTCCCATCCACCAAAATCTTCTCTTTTTGTAGGAATATAATCATATTTCAACAATGAACTACTAACACAAAACCGAAGAACAAAAATGGAGTTGGTCTTCAAGTTAAAGCGAAGGCGTGACACGACATAACGGATCGAGCTGCAAAAGGCACCTCGTGCAACAAAAAAAAGGCTCCAGATCAGTAAACCGGCATGTTATTATAACACGCCCTACTAAAAATTAAACAACATCTATCGAAGATCCCAAAGCAAGAATAGTAAGTTTTAAAACGTCACTGCCAAGAAGACTCACCTCTCCTCAGCGGGGCTTCATGCCAACTGAGCCGAGTATTGCAAATCACACAGGAAGTGACATTGCGATCTCTCCAAAAGTGCAGGAGAGTCATCGAGAATATGAACGACAAGAGGAAAAAGGACAGTACGAAAAAGATGATGTTTCTTCCATCAGCAGCTTTTCACTTCCTGTCTGACAAATCGACATGTTTCCAACTCTCATTTTCTGTCTTTTTCGCAGATGGGGAAACTAAAATGAGTTTTTAAACGCAGTCATAAAAGTAAAGATCGACGTGGAAGGGATGAACCTTTAGAGTAAGATAAAAAAAAAAATATGCGCTGAGAAACTGTCCCTTATCAGCCAATAAACTGCCCGCGAACATAATCAGGGCTGGATTAGCACGCAGCCCGGGTGTTTGTACAGTAAACACGCGTGATATTTTTCATTACATGCCCTTCTCTATCTTGATACACTGAAATAACCATTCAGCCCTTTAACCGGTGAAACATCTTATCATCACTTCCTGGATTTCATTCCAGGGCAAACACTTTGCTTTTCAGGCAACGCCATTTGTTGCTCCCGCTGGTGCCCGAGATCAAAACACATCACACAACATTTGCAGCACCTTCTCATTTCATAAATGGTTACATACAGTATAGGCAAACTCTTTGATAATCCACCCGTGATTTTTACATTTGAGCCCTGAGGTGCCGTTAAAAAAAAAAAAAAAAAAAAAAATATATATATATATATATATATATATATATATATATATATGTATTTTTTTTTTTTTTGGTAACTTTTTCCTGCGTTTGTGGCAGCAGACGTGGTTTAGATGGCAGCTCGCTCTTTGTATGAGCTCTGCAGAGCAGGCACCATGCGGGGCACGGAGAGCACGGGCCTGAAGAAACCTTTTCAGCGCGCTCGCTGCAGAGTGCATCAGCTCAGGCCGGATGAGAGAGGCGTAAAAGCAACAGTGAAGGGAGTCACCGTCATTATGCAGAAAACATCTCTCGCTGCCGTGAATCACTCGCATCAACAGCCTTCACCGGCTCGGCACTTTTCAAATAACGCACAAAGGACTTGATAGGAGCGTGAAAAGGATTTCCTCTTGCTCTTTTTCTATCGTCCCCTCTCCCCCTCTTGGATCCGAAATGTCACATCCGCCGCTATTAGCCTAGCTTCGTGGTGCCGAGCTCTGAAAAGACTCTCAAGCCTACAATTTATGCCCCTCGTTAGCGCGAGACGAGACAGTGAACAAGTCCTTTTGAGATTGCTCCGAACGCCGGCTCCTCATCACAAGCCCCTGGCCTGAATGATGCGTGGAGCGACGGCGCTCCCCTCCACGCCAAGGGCAGGCTGATTGCCAAGGCTTCACTCAAAGGTCACGCAATTAAGCTTTGTTCCCGCTTCAATAAGGCTTTGACTGACTGACTGACTGACTGACTGCACTGCACTGCACTCCTCCGTTTGAGCAGATGTAATTTTTGGCCTCCAGCAAGCTGAAATTCTGCCCGCAAGTTCACGATCACGTATCCAAAGAAGTGAGTCAGAGAGAGAGAGACAGATCCTCAGGAAAAGGAAATAAATGCAGAAATCTGTGCGGCTCGTCCACAAATTAATATCTATAAATATGTATATTCGGTGGCTTAGAGGTTAAGTAAGTAGGATTTGGAGCCAGAAACTGCTTGGACTGGAGTCTGGTCAGGGAAAAGCTCTTCTCCCCGAATGTCCTTGGGCAAAACATTTAACCTCCAAACTGCTTCAACGGAGCTACTAAACAGCCATATGTGAAAGACGGTAACTGCACTGGGCAGCTTGCACGTGCTAAATCATGTAACAGCGAGAGAATTAAGCAAATCATTACTGTTAGACTGCATCAAATTTGATCGATTCAAAACGTTTTAAAACGCATGACGGGGGAAGAAAATACCCACAATCTAATTTCATATATATATATGTATATAT
The DNA here is from genome assembly GCF_029030835.1 of Brachyistius frenatus. NCBI lineage: Eukaryota > Metazoa > Chordata > Actinopteri > Embiotocidae > Brachyistius > Brachyistius frenatus. The sequence continues at coordinate 3,033,139 of NW_027210604.1, forward strand.
ATAAGAAATTTCCCCTTGGGGATTAATAAAGTGTATAAAATCAACAAAAAAAAACAAAAAAAAAAATATATATATATATATATATATAAAAAGACTCAAGCTTTTAACTGGCTTGAGAAAAAAAAAAAAAATAGAAGGCCCCCACCTCCCAAATCACTCCAGTGGATTTGCTCAGTGGAGGCAGTGCTTGTACTCCGCAGCTCCCAGGTGTGAATGTGTGTAAAAAAATTTTTTTAAAAATCATGAATATGAAGCGAGGTGCTTCTGCGAGAGGAATAGAGAGAGGGTGATCAGTAAAACCTTCCTTCAATGAAGGTTAAAAAAAAAAAAAACTGGGTCACTGACAAGAAAGAGTGAAGGAGACTTAAGAGGCAGAAGCGATAAGCCAATTTCCCCCCGCAGAGTCCGATGCAAATATCGTTCTTCGTTATGGCGGCTCAGGCAGGAGATCTGGTAAAATGGCAAGTTAAAGCTGGGGGGAGATGTGACCTAGTTTTTGAGAGATGCGTGGCTGAAAACAACCAAAACAACTACATGATTAATGCTGTTTCGCATGTCTGCCTTCAATTGCAAACTCGAGTCGGTTGACATGCATTTTTAGCCGCAGAATTCGCTAACGGGGAACAACAAAGTTCGTTAAATGAAAGCCAAAAGAAAACAAGCATCAAGAAAAAGATAGGAGGACCAGAAGTCTGAATTCAAATTTGAAAGATGTGGAGCTTGTTTTACCCCATAAGGAGTGCCAAATGGGTGCTCGTCTGTCTGCCACCCGACGGCTGTCGCGTTTGTTTTATGTCGTCCCCCCCCCCATCCCACCCCCCCAACTACAGTCACTCCACGCGTCCCCCGGGCGATTTGGAGTCGCAAGTGACCGTATTTGGACGAGAAGGGGAGGAAGCGAGCGGTGGGTCTGTCTCGATCTGTCAATCAAACAGACACGCCCCCAAAAACACCGCTTTTTGAGAATTATTTTTCTAATTAATGACGGGATTATTTTCAGGTGGACCGCCAGAAAACTAATGCGGAGGAGCAACTTTAGCAAACATTAAAAAAAAAAAAAATGACGAGTGGAAAAAAAAAATTTTTTTTTGTATTGACTTTGTATTCCATGAGACAAGTTTAATGGGAGTCTATGGAGCCGGTGGCTTTGTGGAGTCAACCCCTAGTGGCCCTCGATGGTATTGCAGCTTAAGGCACTCATTTTTCAGACCCGGAGGCTACGTCCACTTTTATATACAGTCTATGATTTTGACCTGCTGGCCTTCCCCCCCCCTCCCCCCCCTTTTGGGTTTAGACTGCCTTCTTGTGACTGAATGTGAGACTTTTTTTTATTTAAGCATTGATTTAGTACGGTTTATTTTCATCTTCCTTCTCCCTTAAGTATCTGCATTTGGGTCCTCACTGCTGCCTGCAGAGTTCAAGTTAATCTCGGTGCACTCCACCCGTCTTGTTCTGTGCAGCCAAAATAAACGCTGTGACTTGCGAACAAGAGTGGGTCTACAGAGTCTTATAATAACACGTCAATTTCTCAACTGGCTTCATATTAACGCCCACGCCATTGCTAAGAGGTTTCTGAGTCACTTAAAGTAACATCCACACATCAACAGATCCGTTTCTAAAAAAGAAAAAAAATGAAAACTCCCCTCAGACTACTTGCAGTAATATTTCATCAATCTGTGATTGTTCAGTGTGTTCCAGGAGTAATTTTATTCTCAACCGTGATACTTCGCTTTTGCTTTTTTTTTTTTTTTTTTTTCTGTCCATCGGTCTGTTTCATCTGCTTCTACTCGAGTAAGTGAATCTTTTCATAACACTCAGAAAAATGAGCATGAACATTTTGGATTTCATGAGAGACTTTGCTGCCGTTGAGAAAAAAAAAAGTGGGAGCCACAACATGACTGGTGGACGGACCGCATGCTGGTTTTTTTTTTGTTGTTGTTTTTTTCCTCGGTTTCTTTGTTGAATGTCGGTGCAACACGAGGCTTCCACTCTTTGATTCTGAGGGACGGACATCAAACCTGACATTTAGCGCTGATGATCTGATTTTTTGTTTTGTTTGCTGAACCGTCAGTTATCAGTGGGAACGAGTGGAAAGACATGAGGTGAATTGTAATTGTGCATCTGGCATGTCGACGTCAACACCCGTGTCTGTTTGGGACTCCCTCAGTATTGCTTATTAGACTAATGGAAAGCATGCAAATGGTAGACTATCAGACTTTTTTTTTGTCGTCATACAAATACTGTGTTTGAATGGCACTGGTTGCAGTCATTTCCAGTGCATGTACACGCCTGGCTGTACACCCATTTCCATGTATTTTACGCTCATAATAACGGTAATCGTGTATTAGGCTCCGAGTAGGGCTGCATGATTCTGGATAAAATGAAAATCACAATCTCTTTGCTGAGAATTGAGAATTTCGCTTTTCAAAATAAGATTGTTTTGTGCCTTATTTGCCTGATGCAGAAGATGACCCTCCAAAAAGTAGCATCTCAACTTGAATGTTTTTAGCTTAAATGCTGCAGCTTCATGAAGCCAATACCGAACATAAAAACATGTATTTTTCTTACTGCCGGTCGGTCGCTGCTGCTCTGCATCACACGGTGTAACGCCGCGTTGCTATTGGTCGAGGGAGAAAGCAGAAGCGCTTGTTTTGACAGAGCTTATGTCCCGAGTGAAAATGCGTCAGAATCTGCATTTAGAAACGAGATCGTACGGTGGCGTGAATCGAGATCGCCATTTATTTTTTATTTATTTTTTTATCAGGGATGGGCATTTTAAGCAGGAATACTATTCGAAATTCACTGAGCTTTTATATTATTAATCGACTTGACTATATATTGACTGTAGCCCGATACCCACCTCTTCTTCTCCTGTTGTTTAATGGCGACTGGTAGACAGCTTTTAGGTACATTACCGCCCCCTTCTGACGGGAGTAACGAATTACAAACACGCGCCTGTAAAAACGGGAAATAAGGAAGAACAATAGTCGCATATACTAATTGATTTTTTTTAATTTTTTATATATATATATTTTAACGACTATTTAAATATTTGAAAATCATGTTCCATCTCTAATTTTAATGATTAATCGCGCGGCCCTAGCTCCGAGCACTTCCACAGCGCGGATGACTTTCAACTTAATACTGTCCCTTAACCTCCTCCTCAATGTCGTTAATAAAAACCTGAGACAGATCTTTTTATTCGTGCCTTTTCTAACGTAAACGCGGACAGATTTTCTAACTCGACGCCCAATTTATTTCCTCCACTCCGTACTTGTTTGCCGACCTCATTTCTCTCCCCGTAGATATTCTACCCCACCAGGTACAGTATCCAGCTGCCCTTTGATGTTCTGCCATGACACCATCACACATCACTGAGAGCGGAAACGTGGGTCACTTTACTCATACAAGACGCGCACACACACACACACACACACACACACACACACACACACACACTGGTGACGGTCAACTGGAAATAACACACGAAGAAGACAAATGATACGTGAAAAAACAAAACAAACGCTCAAGGGGCGCCCAAACTTCCCTTCCACTGACCAAATGCACACCGTCTGATTACCGTTTACATTTTTTCCAAGAAGTTGTCCGGCCGATGCCGTCAGTTTACGCAAATGTTCGCGCTCCGCCGCACAAAATCTATGAAACATCCCCTTCAGCGCTTTTAGAGCTCAGCACCGTTTGAATAAATCGAAACAAACTATGCCCGAAGTGCTTTGTGCAGATAATTACAATGTGTCGTTTAATTATACTCGAGCGTTAGACGTCAACAACGAGTATTTATGATCAACAGCTGGACTTGATAACTCGCAACAGAGGAAAAAGGAGGACAAATGACAAGAGCGATAAAGCGCGTTTCGATCGCGCGTTTTCTCGCAGCGATGCTGCGACGGCGTCTCGTGTTAAAAAAAAAAAACAAATCCGTCCGTCGTCAGTTCTTAGAAATGGCAGTAAAAATCGATCAGAAAACCGTCACATGAAATCTTGTTATTTTTCATCTATTTATCGTTTTCTCCACCCGTCATCTATACTCATTTATTCATCGTCCATTAGTCCACGTGCTTTGCCGTCCTCCCTTTTTCCTGCACTCTGTCCTTCACCCATCACTCCGTCGCCTCATGTTCTGTACTTCTCCCTCCATTTATTCACCCGTCTATCCCTCCCTGTATCACTCCTCGCCTTCACAACCGTCATTCCCTCCAATCATTTTTATCTCACTCTATCTGCCCACCTAAGCCGTCCAGGCTTCCTCATCCATCCTCATTTTCTCTGCCCTCTGAGAGGTGAGTGTAAACAATGTATTATTGTTTTTTTTTTGTTTTTTTGGTTGTTTTTTTTAAGATG
>NW_027210604.1:3040000-3070000 GCF_029030835.1 Brachyistius frenatus
CTTTTTGTCACAAGAGATGCAGCCCAGAGCTTTTCAAGAAAGAGTCCTCACTCCGACTGATGACTCAGTAACGCTGCAGCAACATAGTATTACAGTGCTTTTTTTTTTTTTTTTTAAAGTAAGCATCTTTTGCAGGGTGCATTTAAGCAAAAAGCTGGCGCTCTTAGTTTTTTTGTCCTCTGAGTTTTTGTTCTGCCCTAATAGTTAACCATGAGACCAAATATGTACTTTCTGTGTGTTTACTGTGTCATAATGACTTCCTGTTTATCTACAAAATGTTCAAAATCCTTCATCTCTATCCTGCATCTAAAATGGGAAATAAACAGTCATAGAAGAAAAAAAAAAAAGAGAGGCATTCGACTGTGTCCTCCTTCCGCCGAGTGAAACCATCCAAGCCACTTCTAAGAAAAGTCAAAGTTGGAGTGAGAGACTTGCAAAGGCGCAAATAGAGACGGCTCATTTTTAGAAAAGAGCTACGCTGTCATTACTGGTCCGTAGTGTTTACCCTTTGCCACACCTCCCTTAACCGAGGGTGAGCATCATCCCATAAACTTGTCCGCATTGTGAGCCACTGTTCAATTTTCTTCCCAGTTGGGATGCAGTGATGAAGATTTTTCACCACCTAAAAATATCAAGTTTTTTTTTCTTTTTTCTTTCTTTCTTTCTTTTTTGTTGGTAGTTATAAAATAAAATAAAAATTAAAAAAAAGCACTTAGTTTCAGTGATGTCTGGCATTTCTGCTAACTACAAAATATGTCATGTACCTCAGTGAAACCACTGTGTTAATGAACATAGTGGATCGATAAGTGACTGGAGGGAAAAATACAGAAATCCAGTTCATCAGCAAAGTTAAAAAAAAAAAGTTTTGATTAAAAACTAATAAAACATCATCGCCTGGCGGGTATTTTCCAAAAATAAAGTATCTCAACACCAAATGCCACATGTAAATGTGACATTTAATATTGATAGTTGATTCTCTGATCTGTGTTTTCCAAATGTATCTGCTGCTTACATACAAACAATGACTGTTCGTTCTTTTCGATTGGTAAAAAAAAGTTAAATTGTCTTTCTCACTCCTTCCAAAATTTTTTTTTTTTTTTTAAATAACCAAAAAGACACGACCCGCTCTTCTTTAAGCGCTGCTGCGCCTATAAACCTCCCCGGAGTGTCTGCTTTCTGTTTGTTTCCAGGCTGCTGCCCGCCGTCTTCACAGCAAAGACACAGAGCTGTACTTAAGTGGTTAGTCGCAGACACTTGGCAGGTGAGCAAAAGAAGTGACACTCCTGAAGCTGCAGCCGAAAACTGGTCGGACAGCTTGAAAGCGGGCAACGCGACTTCAGACGTGCGCAAGTGGCGTTCGTAAAAGACGGACGTCAGTTCGACGGGGTCGTGACCTTTGACCTCTACAACGTACAAGTTATTCCCATTGCCTCAGGACACTTCACACGCCGACAGCTGTTTCCGGCCGCCTCTCGCTGACGTGCCGACGTGCAACCAGTTGTTGTTTGGAGGATCGAACACTTGTGATCCGGCTCAATGACAGTTTCTTTGTCACCTCATCAGCAAGCTGTCAAAAAGATGAAGAAATAGGAGCACTAGTACGATTAACACTCAATACACACGCAAGTGTTGGAGTTTGTTGGGTTGACTGACGAAACGCTTCGGTGTGCTTCAAATGAACTAGGTTTGAAGTGTTTAAACATGCTCACACACTTTTGTGGCTGCAACTCAGCGCCTCTCCGATCTCTTTCTAAGACTTTTTTTGGTCTCCTGTATGTCTTTTCAGCCTCGAGACAATGACTCTTGAGAACAACGAAGGCACTCGCGGTGCTGCACTTTGTTGTACGGGGGGAAAATGACAGAAATAACCGTCAAGAATTAAAAAAAAAAAAAAAAAAAAAAAAAAAGGAAAGCTTGAGAAAAGTCTTTAAAACAGGCCCAACTTTTACACCTGATCAAACAAAGATTGTTGGATTGTCTGTTTACAGAAAGTACAAAAATAGTCAGATACAAACCGTCTTTTCCAGAGTTCGACGACGCTGATTGACAACAGCCCGTCCATTTGAAGCAGACTGAGGTATTAAAGCCTGCACGCCACGAGCAGCGCTACCATAACAGAACGTAAAAGACAACTAATGTTCTGTACAATGCGTTTCAAAACATGACTCGACCATATAAAGCTGATGAATTCAATGAAATAAATACTGTGAATTGACTTTTTTTTTTATATATATATCGGCGACAAGTTCATCAGATTATCCAATTGTAAATCAAAGTAAAATCGGAGTTTGATTTTATCATCGTTCATCCACGCACATGCATACAGTTGATTGAAATGTCCGAGGTGCAAAAGCTGCCCACGGTCGAGGCATCGATGCAGAAAAAAACAATTAAGAAAGGTTCAAGTAGCCAAAAACTAGGAACCGAGAATAGCATGATCTGCCAACGTCGCTCCGGGAGCACCGAGACGAGCGGCGGCCCACTTTTTATCTTCCACGACTAAAGCTTTTCTGACATCAGCTCAGATGCACAACTCAGAACTTCAAAAACTCTGCACTGAAGCTTTGTCAGATGTCACGCGACCTTTTTGTTTGCTCAACCTTTCCTGTCGCCCACTGCTCCCAAAACGGCGAGAGAAAAAAAAAAGAAATACAGCGAAACATCATCTTTTATGAAAAAGCTGGGTGCTCCGGAGCGAGGAGGCAGCGTTATGAAAGGGAACGTGGCCCCTGGCTCTTCAGCTGAGGCCCGGGTCAGAGAGAGCAGCGAGCTACAGTAGTAATTACTGAGAGACTGATTGCTGACAGGACCTTCCAACAGCCTGTGGTTAACTGGATGGAGCTGAGGGGGAGGAAGCTTCAAATGCACAAGCCTCACAGATGCTCCGCTGATGACTTGTACTTCAGGGTGGTTCAGGGGCATGCGTGCCGTTTTTCTTTGTTCATTCTCCTTTCAAAAAAAAAAAAAAAGTTGCAAAGAAAAACAAACCATTTCTGCCCTTCAGTCTGTTTTTGACATTTTTTTTTTTGAAAGAAGGATGGAGAGAAATCGGAGCGGAGGTGAGAGAAAATTACACTCTGAAACACAATTAACTCATTTAAAAAAAAAAAAAAAAAAAAAAAAGATCTTTGTCACTGAACATCCTTACAAGTTTAAAAATAGTCAAACGGAGGCCGTTAAATCCACTCCTCCATTCAAAAATCTCCCCGTTAATTTCGACGAGCAGATATAATTTGTTCCAAATGGCAGATAGTTATTTTTGGAGTGAAACTCTTCAAGCAGCAAGAGTCGACTTCTTAAACAGATTTGAACCTACTTCACTGGCAAGAGTGGGAGGAATGTGTGATTGTGGCAGGCAACAGCTTGCCACAACTGGTAGAGAGCACCATTTTCCAACTGGATTATGCCAGTTTCATCCTCAGGGTGGTCATTTGAGAGCCCTTGGAATCATTCATCATGACTATATGGACGTTCCAACCTGGTATTTTACCCAACCGGTTTTTGCCATCCGTGCAGCTGGTTGATGTAGCTGTGGTGACGGAGATGGCTGTATTTGAATTGGGCAGAAGTGTTTGTTTCACTGATGCATTGCTGCATGGGTTGGATCAGTGCTTTTACTCTTCAAACTAACTCAACTTTGCCAATTGAGTGATTTGATTTTTGTCTCTTCTAGTTGTGTTCATTTTTGAAGTGGAACAATCTAGGGCTGCATGATTTAGGATCAATTTGGAATCACTTTTATTTATTTATTTTTTTGCTTTCGAATTGAGATCACGATTCTCATAAGATTTTTTTTTTTTTTTACCAATATAAATGTTTATTGCTAAACTCTACGCCTAATATATGATGTAAGATATTCGAGTAAAATATTCCTAATAATACGAAGATTGAGATTAATCAAGGAAACTTTGTAAATTTCAGATAAATCGTATCAGTGAAAAGCTACCACCGAGTCTAATAAAACACCGATGACTCAAAATGTTCAAAAAACTACCGACTTCAGATCATTTGTCATCACTGATGAAGCTGACGGAGAAGATTACGTCATCTTTAAAAGAGCAGGCAAATCATTACAGTGTCAGTAGTTTTCCTCCAGCTTCCCTCGCAGTGGTGCGAGGTGACATATAATTCTCAGCGGGCGGGCAAAACTGGGCAGGATACCCGTTATGACACCTGCATATCAGCTCTGGTTAACAGAAAGGGAACCGTCCATTTTAAACATAATGAATCACTGAACATAAAAAACAATCCACTTCAGTCTCTTATCGCGATTCTATTACGATTAATTGTGCAGCCCCAGAATGACCCTTGGTTTTTTTGGGGTTTTTTTTGCATATGTTGAGGTATTCAGGATTTTGTGGTATCTTGTAAATCTTTAGTAAAAAAAAAAAATTAAAAAAAAATCAGCTCTGCACATGAAACATCAGCAGTAGCAACTCTGACAACCAGGGTTGATCCTGAATCTTTCAGCTCTCAATCTGCACTTTTCTCTGATACAGTTCATTAAAAGAGAATCATAAAAATTAAAAAAAGTGTGAAGTTATTTCAGAGTTCGGCGACACAAACAACAAGACAAAGTGTTGGAATCCGAACAATTTAAAACAGCAAAGCAACAACATCTATCTTCCACGGACGATGCTGAGAAGGAGCACAACTGTGAGCTCGAAATGGTCGTACGGCGAGTGTGTTTTATTAAAACACATTTTTGTGTACTGTACGCGGCCGAGTCACTGAACCAAGCGGCTACGCAAACTTACCTCTGAGGGTTTCTTGTGCTGGTGGCGGACCCATGTGCTGCTGGTGCCCGTATTCTTAGACGACCTGGACCACGACGTTACTTGACCTGCAGCAAGAAAAAAGACAACAACTGTCAGTGTAATTAAGACGAGTAAATATCTTTTTTTTTTCTTTTTTTTTTTTTTACTAAATACTCAATCAAGGGTTCTTTTGATGACCAGATGAGAAAATATCTATATTTTTCCTGTAGATAAATCCTGACCCTCCTTTTCAAGTCTTCCCTCACATGGAGCCGATCACCCGGCGAACTTAATCTGTGTTTGATTTTGTCGAGAATGTTTAATGAGTGCGAATGTTAATTTAAAGTGGAGAAAATGAAGAACAGGTCTCTGGCTGCAGATCTGACTTCACTCACAGAGCGTGCGCTCAAATTCGCTCCAAAGAAACTTTATTGTCCCATTGGAAAAATTTGTTTTGCAGAGAGGGTTTACAAAACAAACGTAATAAAAACAAGAGCCGCCGCCATGAACCGGCGGGGAATCGGTTAGTTATTAGAGAGCTGCTCGTCAAAAGTTCTTAAACGAGATGGGGTTCGAGGCTTTTGCAATTTACAACGGACGGGGGCGGTTTCAAATGCTGCAGAAAAGAAAGCAGCCAAGCAAAAACCTTCTCCGTGACTTTTCCGACGGCCCCGGGCGGCACCGCCACTCTGAGCCAGACCTTCGACGGAAGCAGACTGATGATGATCTATTAAGAGCTTTAATAAGTAATGACAGTATGAATAGCATCTTGTTAAGTTGTTAGTCCACTGCGGTCCTTTACAACCTCATTAATACGCAACTTAATTGCAATTAACCAGACACTGGAGCCAATATCCCACCCACCGCTTCAATCAGCAGCCCTGTGTGTGTTTGCCCGAACTCATGTACATTAACAAAGGCCACACTGATAAGGGGAGAGGGAAGGGGAGTGTGTGTGTGTGTGTGTGTGTGTGTGTGTGTGTGTGTGTGTGTGCGCGCGCGTAATTTCATTCATGCTGATTTTTTTTCAAAATTTTTAGAAAACTCGCAAAACCGCTTCAACAGGATATAGCCGAAAGCTCATTTTCATGTGTGCACCGTGAAGAAGGCTGTCATTAAAAATTGCATCAAATTGGCAATTAAATTACATCACACTGGCATAATGGGAAATACAAATTGGCCAATACTGTGTAATATAGCACATTGCGACCGTGACTTGAGCGAGCGCGCGAGCTGCCTCCCACTCAACATATTTCCCCCGCCGCCGCGTTAATTTCACCGTCCGAGCGGCGCCGAGGGCAGAGCCGCTCGTCGGGGGCCCCGTCTCCGACACGGCCCGGACTCCCCCCCCGCCCCCCGTCACCAAAAATCAGGCGCACGTCCAATTCGCACGGTGAACGTGCAGCACGTCGCAAACGAAGCCGCCGACGCATCCGACGCACCGGGCGGCCCGTGTTCGGGTTCGTTTCCTCAAATCGCTTTCTTTCGGGACGGGCGGCTGGGATTCGATTCGTCCGGACGTCGCCGCGGACGATAGTTCGCGCAGCTGGTACGGGAAGTGGCAGCGAGAAACATTTATTTCGGCTTCCAGACGGCGCACGCGTAGATTCTGCTCACTTTCTGAGTGCCGAAAGAAATCCGAGTGGATTCTCGTTTCCAAACCGCCTCCGAATGCGTTTTTGGTTTCGGTTTGCAACAAAACAACAACAACAACAACAACAACAAAATTGCTTTTCATTTGTTTGTTTTTTTGCCGTCCAAACTTTCACATATAAATCTGGATACAATCTGGATATGAAAAAAAAAAAAAGATTTGGGCTGACGGTCTGAAGACTGCTCAAGTCTTCATGTCAATCTTACCTCCCCCGAGGAGGGTCATGAATTTTTAGAGGACTACTTTTTCGTTCCCTCGAAATATATGGTGACGATTCTCTTGCAGTACGTCTCCCATTTCTTCCGGGACATACTGCACACGTCTATCTCCGCTTGACTGCTCCCAAAACAACACCCCCTACGGATCAACTCCCTGGATATCACTTCGAACTGGGGATTTGTGCGGAGGAATGATGGTGTAGAAGGCTGCTCTGCCTTTGGCCACGACGACGTAATGCATGAAAGCAAAACCTAAACCGATTCGTAGATCAAGAGGTCTCTGCAGCGGAAAGCGGCACGGCCGGGCGATTCATGGGGCGACCGATAATCTAATGAAAACCACACCAAAAAAAAAAAAAAAAAAAAAGTTAGATAGTATCATTATGTGTACGTCATTTATATTTTTGAACATATATTAGGTACAACGCTGCCTGATCTCCGTGGGAGACGGTGAATTGGAGACGGCAGCGCTCGCCACCACCAACTATAAAAACAGAGCCTCATATAGGAGCACTGAAGACGTTGAACAAACACCGACTAAGTTACTTGTTTTTCTTATTATGAGTCACAGATCTGTACATAGAACTGTGTGCGTGTGTGTGTGTGTGTGTGTGTGTGCGTTGCTCATCTACAAGTCTCTACCCGTGCGTGTGGTAGAAATAAAAATATAGAGAGCGACTGTGCACGACTGCTGGACATTTTTGAAGTTTACTCATTCATCAGGATTCCACTATTGTGCGCGTGTGCGTTACAACCACACGTCCCACATCAGCCAGCTGCACAGCTCCATCGCTGCAGCCCAGATAACCGAGCGGGCCGCAGCGCAGTCGGGAGGTTACCGTCGCGGCCGCGTGTTAATTAAAAGCCGCGCTTGGTGCGCAGCGGCCAAAATTATCATGGGCATCCTTCAATTAGAAACCTGATAACTTCCAGTGAACAGATGCAGCTGGAGCCCACACTGCACCGGACGGGGGAGGGAGCGGGGGAGGGGAGGGGAGGGGAAGCTCACGGGCTTAAGAGTGTTTATAAAGCAGACGGTGTGGCCTTCAGCCGCAGGGTGGCCCGGTCAGGTCTGAGAAACAGCCTGTTAAACCTGCTGTAAAATACATTACACATGCAGACCCGTGACCACATAACAGTTAAACCTGTCAGAGGTCACGTCAGCCTGGGGGGCGTAAACAGCGAGGTTTCAAGTTGGAATGACTACGTCACCCAGATTTGATTTGTCCAGGTCTAAATTTCACATTAAATGTGTTCAATTAATGAAAAGAGTTTGTTCTGTTCTCCTCATTGCAGCTAAAGTCAGACAATTTAATTTGACCTTAATAAAAAAAACTTTTTTTAAATTTCACATTAAATGTGTTCAATTAAAAAAAAAAAAGTCAGACAAAAAAAAAAAAAAAAAAAAAACCTCTCCCTTAACTTTGACTTTTTGAACACAAAAAGAGAAGATCACCTTCACTCTATCGTCCGCTCTGTTCCTGGAGTGCATTCTTTTGACTGTAAAGGGAAATTAGGTTTCAAGAAAGGAAGAAAATCCCAGTTGAAACCGTTTTATTCTGAAATATCCCCCAAAAAAATTGGATACTTTTATTATTTCAGGCATCTGGCTGGGGAACGTATTGTGTCGGTTTCTCATGTAGCATTATATTATACTGCATTATACGGTGTTGTTGAAATGAATTCAGCCAAGTGTTCAAATTCAGCAGGGTTTGACAACACAAAATCAAAAGTGCGGTGCCTTCCTGTACTCCAGAGTTTCCTTTATAGTTCACTGATGTATCTAATTTCTGCCTGTTCTCGCCTGACATCGCCACGGGAATACCCAAACAAATATATTTGCTTCTTATTGCATGCTTCAAAATGCCAAGAATTAGTCACGTTGAACTGAAAAGAAGAATGACATTTAGAATTAAATTAAAACTGGCTAACTGTCTTCGGGGACTAAGTCTTCATATTTTGAAGCCAGTGATCAGCTGTGAGAGCCAAGTGTGTGTTTGTGTAACATTGTATGTCATTCAAAGAATGTTTATTATCAGAGGAATTTCCAGCAGGAGCTGCCAGGGATGGTAATGTGGTGGTCGGGCCAGATGTTCCCAAAACCATGCAGCGTATCTCGTCATGTCTGCCTGTCTGTGTGTGTGTATCAATGTCTGTCTGTGTGTGTGTGTGTGTGTGTGTGTGTGTGTGTGTGTGTGTGTGTGTGTGTGTGTGTGTGTGTGTGTGTGTGTGTGTGTGTGTGTGTGTGTGTGAGTGTCTGCCTGCCTGCCTGCCTGCCTGCCTGTCTCTGCCTGCCTGCCTGTCTGCCTGCCTGCCTGTCTGCCTGCCTGCCTGCCTGCCTGCCTGCCTGTCTGTCTGTCTGTCTGTCTGGGAAGAAAACACATCAACCAGTCAACCAAACTACGCATCCACCGTCTAATGTCCTTGTATCTCTCTATCTATCAACCACATGTTGCATAGTCCTGACGTTTCTCCCAAAGCACATGAGGCCAGACTCACTGTGAAAACTGCACGCCACTAATGTGAGATGTGGGTTTTATTGACTGTGCGGACAAAATCTGTGTGTTTTTAGCATCTGATTTACTGAAGCAGCAGCTCACAAAAACTCCTGCAGTGACTGCAGGACTGACATCCAAAGACATTCTGCAAGCAAAGGAGAGCTTTGTCTGAGATCACCCGGCGTAGAAAGAAATATAACCGAGTGCGATCTTCCAAAACATTTACATGGCTGCAGTGAAACTCCAGCTAATAAAAAAATAAAAAAATAATAATAATAATATCACTATTACGATCTCTGGGTCAGTTATGATATTACTGATATTTGAACTGACCTTCTTCATGGGTTCAGTGGAAGTATTTCGAGAACGCCGAAGTTTCACTTCGGTAAATGTACGCTGCAAATGTCTTATCAAAAGACAAGAAGAGTGCAGATGGAGGCGGTGGTGATTTCACAGCCACAGATCATCAGGTTCAAGTTTACTGAACACAAACCACAACTCCCTTCCGGCTGTTTGTTTGTTTTCACAGTACTCCGAGTGTTCATGCGGCATCAACTCAAGTTTCTCCTCAGAGATAAGGAAGGTTTATCTGCTCCTGTCCTGTCAGTCTTGTCTCTAGTTTGACAGTGTATTACAGAACCCAAAGAAAGGAGACCAGATTTTAGTCCCAGTAGCACGCAGTGCATGCAAGAATACCGTAAAACATGCTGCAACTGAGGGAATTTTTAATGGAAAGTGGTCAAAAAATGTCAGCAAGATGATGTAAGAGACTGGTGGACAAGTTATTTCTACTATAAGGGGGAAAGTACTTGCTCTCGAGGCCATGGGTGTACTTTTTTTTTTTTTTTTTTTTTTTTAATATATATACAAAAAGAACATTTCAGCTCTTGACTTTTTTAGTTTTTATTTGAATGAATGAATAATTTAAAAAGATCATCTTCCTTTCTGCTGTCATCTGTAGGCACAGTTTCAAGGACTATCAAGAGTTTCCTCGACGCAATTAGTCAAAACATGTCAAGTCGAAAAATGTTCCATGATTGTACAAAGATAATTATAATGTACAACATTTGGTTCTTTAGGCGACATTATTATATATATTTATTTTCATAACTGTTTTATGTCAAACTTGGCTGCTCAGGCTCCACATTCAGATTCTGTGTGGCTGTATTTTAAAAAACGGGAAGTCGTAACGAGCAGTGAGACGGGAGGAAAGTCTATATGGACACAGAGAATATGAGAAAATACTCTGCAGGAGTTGAGTGAAACCGGGCAGCTCGCTGTACAACAGCCGCACAGGAAACACTTCCACGTTTCCTATTCCCTCATTCACATATACACACACGCACACGCACACACACACACACACACACACACACACGTCTTCCCTGAATATCGCTCTCTCTCAAACTTACTGTCAGTGGTGTCAGAGTCGTTGCTGCTCGTGGAGTATTTTCTCCTCTTCTTTTCGCTCTCCATCTGTCAGGGGGGTGGCAGGGAGGAAGGGAGGCAGGGGGAGGGTGGTGGAGAGAGAAAGGGAGGGGGGGGGGGAGAGAAAAATGACAAGTGAGAAGATGTTCACCATGAAAACACAAGTGCTAATGAAATAATGCGCTGATGGCACCAATCTGTCAGAGCCTCCAGCAGGCAGCCCGCCAGAGTAAACCAACTTGATCACCGTTACACATTAGCACTTCGGACTCGCTGGGAACTTCACAATGATACAGTTGTTCTTCACATACAGTGCGAGTCCTTGTACGAGTCGACTGCGAATTTTCGGTCTGTATTAGCGTTGCATTCACTGGGAGCTTTTGTACACTGGAGGGTTTTTTTTTTCCCCCCTTTTCTTTTTTTCTTTTTTCAGTATAATCGAGTGAAACCAACTCAACTCACAGCAAAACAAAACACACGCTTCTCTCAACCAGCTAAAATCTAGGACACTCTCTGAAGCAACAAAGCAGCTGTGTTTCTTGATGATAAAGGACATGGAAAAAGCAACTCCATCATGACGACGTCTCTTTTTAACGACATTATTTTGTTCATTTGTCACCTTTTCTTTCCAACTCCGAGATAGTCACTGGGAAAACCGTGAAAATAAGGCTGCTGCTGCAGCTCAGTTTGATCCAAAAGGAATACATCTTACTGCAATGTCTATAATTTCCAGTACAGCAGACAAGCTAAAGGGACCAAAAACGGAAACATTTCTGCACAAAGCATTGTTTTGATGTTTAATTTTTGAGTTTTTCCCAAATGGTTTTCAAAGGAACAGCAGCATGAAGGTTTAGAGATTGTTGGGTTTCGACCAGTACTACCTGTATGATTGCGATATATTTACTTTTCCTTTGTATCTTATGGGCATACACTGAGACACACAATGCAAATTCCAGCCACAGTTCACGGTATTTCATTCACTGACAAAAACAAATTAAGAAGAACTCGCAAATGTGAACGTAAACATGGCAAGACTTGACACGCATAACTTTCAAAATCAGCATGAACACTGTTTTATGGAGGAAGGACACGCATTCAACATGTTTATTCGACCTCAAGGGTCGACACAATGCATTTCTCTCAATGTAAACATGACTGTTTTTACAAGAAAACCCCGCAGAACATCTTCGACTGATATTATGAGAACCCACAAATCAGAAATTGGCAAAAATTCAACCCAAAAGAACAAAGATTTTGTTGACAAAGCATCTACTGGATGATGATGACGATCTCATCTGATATGAACGACCCTCTGTCAGCGTATTAGACACAGCAGGTGCAGCCACAGCACCAGGAAGATATTCAGAGTTAAGACGGGATGTCTGTGGGGAGGGAAAGAAATTACAAACTAGCACGTCTGTTCCTGCAGTAAACTCTTGGAAAATGCAATAAATCCTCCGACTTGCTCAAACTCACACTTAAATGAACCCACAATTACACCCACTGTCCAAGTTTGACAACTAATGTGAAGCGTTGCATAGAAGATGCAATTTTAAGGAAGAACAGCAGAAAGACACTTTAATGGTTTTATTTCTGACTGAATGAGTTTCGGTTCAGGGCCGAGAGGAGAGAAGAAAAACTGAAACGAGAGGGGAGAGAGCACAGACGAGGAAGAACTCTTTAAAGAAACGAAAAGAAGACGGAGATGTTTAGGCTCAATAAATAATGGAGACTTTACAGGCGTGGGGGTCTAAGAGACAGACAAAGGAGGAACATCAGAGAAAGAGGACGGAGTGCGTCATAAATCAAACAAAGGCTGTCAGTAAGAAGCGATTAAAAATCCATAAAACTAGTCTTGAAAAGGATGTTTTCAAAACACTTATTCTTTTGCAGTGAGCTAAAATAGTAGCGTACACGTGAGCATTTTGACCACAGCGTAAAAAAAAATGAGGGTCAGTGGAGGAGATCTATCGAGCGCCAGTCAGAGGGAAAAAGGAGGGCATGGGTCAAGAGAGTCTGAAGGAGAGAGAAATGAGGCAAAAAGAAACGGGGGCACCGAGAGTCAAGGAATCAAAAAGAGGTTTTAGCGGATTGCCAGACCGAGGCAGGAAAGCCAAAAGAGGAGGTGCGTTACAACCTTCAGCGCAGTGATTTATGTGGCAGTAAAACTGGGCTATTCCCTCTTATACGGGGCTCTTCCTGTACCCCGGCCTCCCCGCCTGCCCCGCACACTTAACCACTCTGACATTCATGCTGACAGAAAAACACGGCGCTTCTCAGCTGCCGCCGACTATTTCCATTCCAGAGCCTTCCCATTTCTCTCACTCCCTTCTCTTCCTCCCCTTCCCCGTCCTCCTCGCCGTACAACAACAGGGACACGGGGAGTCTGCGGAGTAGGGTTAAGTACATTATTGACTTCCTTGGCCTCTCTCGCTTTTCTCTCCGTCTTCTCCACCTCTTCCCCATCTGTCTAGCTCTACCTCGCCTTTGAGGAGAGTTGTTAAGTACATCGCTGACTTCCTCCAGCTACGTCTGTCTGACTCGGAGTCTTGCACGCTTGGATCCATCTCAGGGTTTCCCCTCGCCTATTAAACTCTCAGGCGACCCACTTAAACCACACTCAGCCCACCAATGTTTTTTTGTTGTTTTTTTTGACCAGTTAAATGGAAAATTTGAACACTAAGAAAAAAATTGACATTAAATAGATTTTTTTTTTCAGGGTCTATTTGTTACATTAATCTGCTAAATGAGTCACTTTGAAAGTGTTTTGAAGTGTTTACAACGAGAGATATTTTTTGACTTGGGCTGTTGCGAACATTAAACTTTAGTCGACGATTAATTGTCATACAAATAATTGCAATTAGAACTTAATAGTTACACAATTGGTGGCGCTAATTATCGACTCGCGCCATTAAACCATAGAAGAAAGATGCGCAACGAAATAATGTCGTCAAAAAAGCGCCAGTCAAACCTCAAAAGGTGGAAGAGGACATCTTTTTCTGCAGCTTGGTTTGATTGGCGCTCTTTCAGTGATGTAATTTCGATGCGCTACTTTCTTCTTCTATGGTTTAAGTGGCGATCAGTGCCACTAACCGTTTAACTTCTCACATTAGAATAGGCTTATTTGACAAGACGTGAAACCAACATAAAAAAGACGATGAAGTCATTCATCGTTACTTGTCTGACAATTAATCGTCCACTAAAACGTTATGATCGTGAAGTGTAAAGAATCTCAATCTCGCTCGGAGTTTCTATTATTGTTTACAATCTAAAGAACTGATAGTTATTCTTTAGTTCATGTTAATAATTAATATTTTTCAATTCTTTGTCTTATCTAAGAAATACCCTAAAATATTGTGATGATAAAAAAAAATCTTATTCGTAAACCTACGCACGCTGACAGGAAAACACGCACACAAACAGCTCTGAAACAGGTGAGGGCACACCTGACCCTCAAATGTTAATATACATCGCTTTAAATAGAGTGAATAAGGTTAAAGTTCTTTTGAAAGGGACTGAAAACATAAATTCATTTACTTTAGTTTCAAAAACACCACACTGGGCGAAAATAATTATCCTAAGTGAATCATTCACCACCTCTTTAGAGTCAATCAAAGCCTCAAGGTAGCAGCTGCTACTTGAAAACTGCATAACTGTAAATTAAGCGTTTATGTCAATTATTGCACAACACATTTTTGCTTTTAACAGATGGTTGACACGTCGGTGTGGAATAAAGACGAACCGTCATTTAACCAGACTCCCGTCTTTGCAGAAGAAGGAAAACTTTTTAACAAATTGAGCTTGTGGCTGCATCCTGACAATATGGAGTTTGTCTGCTTATAATGCTAACAAGCCGTTAATTGGTGAAGCGAGAACATTCAGAAAGTGTTGTGTGTACACGATCTACACTGACTGTGTTTTGACACAGCAGCGGCCGGCGAGTCGCGTTGATTTTAGTCGATTGCGTGTCCCGGTTTTGGTTCCACTTTCGGTGTTTTAGTCCCAAAAGCTGTTTTAGTTACAATAATACTACATCTAAGCAGTAGCCAAATGCTTGTACACTTCTTTCAGATGGGAAAATTGGACTGAATTATAAAGATTTCCAATCACTGCATCATCACAACATCATCAGCCACAATGTTGTTTAATCCACCGTCGTATCGTCGGGTTTCCGATCAGATCGAGTCAAAACCGACGGGCGACGTCACTGCTGGTTGCCGCTCGCTGCTAACCAATTAACTTTTATAAAATATCACCAGACAAAAGGTTCAGTGACACGGTAACATAGAGCGATCCGCGGGGCTGAACCTGTGATCGTAAGCTTACAAAACCATCTCTTTAACTTTTTGTCCTGGTGGCAGCCCAGCATTTCTGAAAGCATATGTAAGGGGGGTGGGGGTGGGGGGGAACCGGTGGCCCTTTAAAGTGACAGACCTGACGGTAATTGGAAATGTCACTGTATCTCCTTAAAATCCCACATCCCTCCTTTTTTTTTTTTTTTTTTTTTTTTTTTCCAGAGCAGCATGACCTGAGGCACATGGCAGAGGAACAGCTCTGCACCTGCCAAGAGCGGCCTCCAAGTTCATTTTCTCCATTTTTCCTTCACCCCGTCTCGCTTCTTCTTTTTCTACACCCGATACCCTTCTTTTCTTTGCACTCAGTAGCTCATCCTGACTTCCCCATGTCGACTGTATGTCTTTCTGTCCCTCTTTTTCTCTCCTGCGGTACACACAACCATGTCTTCAATCAGTGCAGTGAAGCACAGCCCAGACTGTAGATTGAGATATTTTGTGCTCTCCAGAGAGATGGAGTGGGTGAAGGAGGGGGGGAAAAAAAAGAAAGAAAAGGGAGACGGAAAAGACCCACAAATGTACAGCTTAATCTCAATCAGTGCAGTGAACCAGAGTCCAGGTCTGCACTCGGTTACTTCCTGAACAGAGTAGCAAAAAGAAAGACAGAAACGGAGAGTGTGTGACAGTCTGCCGTCTTGCCAAACGGCTACAACAGATGGTACAGCATGCTTTTATCTCAAGAGCCAGCATGCTTTAAATCACTTTTATATAACTGAATCCATTTTGCATTTGACTTTTGACTTTGATGTTGCTGCTTACTGAGAGTGTTGACTAAAATGGCATTTCTACTTAAAAGCAGTTTGTTAAATCTTTTACCTTTGCCATTCAAAAGGCTCGATGAGGGGTGAGTCCTCTCTAAAAAAAAATAATCCTATAATGGACAGGAAATGGTGCGTTTTACTTTTCCTACAGCAGCTGACTTCATTCAAGAAGAAATGTCCCATTCAGACAATAACAACAATGGCTATTACAGCAGTAGTTTCCAATCCTCTAATATGTCACCTGCTCAATACAGTGATTCTGTTCAAAGAACATCCTACATAAAATATGTGTGCAAACATAACCACCTGCTACCATTATAAACAACCTCATATTTACAACATTTGGTAATAAATCACTGATTCATTACTTATCATAGATCTCCGCCAAATGTTACTTTTGCTTTGCTGGTACGGGTTTGTTTATTTTACTGCATAATAAAGCCATACGCTTTATGTTGTACTACATTGTATGATAATTCACTGCCAAATTGTATAATCGTGATATATATTTTGATTATACTGTGTTGTTGCATCAGTTTACAATGTAATGTGATATTACAATTAATTGACAAAAAAATGATTCAGCAAAAATTGCGATAATATTTTCTTAATTTAAGTATTTGCCATTTCTGAGGGTCTGTTTGGATTATAGTTGGTTGACTGGACAAAGGGAGCAATTTTCGAGCACTGCAAACACAAACGTTGATATTTTTCCAATATCATAAAGACAACAATTGATGGATTAAAGTGGGGAAACAATAGGCGGATTAGTTGATAATGAAATCGATTGTTAGCCAAAGCCCAAATCACACATATAAAATAAGAGGTGCTGTGTAACAGTGCAGCATTGTGTCTGTATGTGTATTTATTATACTGTTGGTTTGTGTTGCATTACGATCCGATCCCGTAACAGCACTGTAAACCTGCACTTTGTCAGAGTTGAAGCAGGACAATAGCCGGAGGCAACAAGCTGTCAGAGTCAATGAAGCTACGTTGTACGAGGAAGAGAACACTATCAAACAGAATGAAGTACAACCATACTGTGTACTAATGTGACTTTAGTGTGGCTGAGCATTTCTCACAAATAAATAATAGGTCTCTAAACTCGAAATTAAGTTTGAAAACGACCACGGAGAAGGGACGAGGAATCAACAGTTCGAGATCAATAAAAGGAGTGAGATGACAGAGATCATCAGTCAAAGTTTAAAAAAAAATTGTTTTTAAAAAGCCTGATATCCCAAAAGATGGAGGAAAACAGAAAGATGAGTCACAGTGGGGGAATCAAGACAGTGAGACTAAAAGAACAAGCCAGAGAAAGACAGCAGGAAAAAAAACTATGACATAGCTGCAACTACTACAGTACTCTATATATATATATATATATATATATATATATATATATATATGATGACAAATTGGAAAAATAAGCAGAAGTAAGCAAATGCATTACACAACTTTACCCTCCCCACAACCTGCTGTAATCACCATGCTATATTAAACAGAACCAGCTTTGCTAATGAGCTCATTAATTTAAATAATAAGCTAATGTAAATATGAACTCTGTCTCTTTAAGCAACTAAGGGAAAGAGTCTTAACAAAATGAGTTGTTGTTTTTTTTCCTCTGTTAGTCAGAAGATTTAATAAGGGCAACCTGTAGTGCAAATATAAGACGTGTCTGAGGTCATGTACTGATCTCTGTGTTTACACACCACCGTGGGGACAGAATGGCCGCCGAATGTGATCGAGGTGGTAGGGTATAAAAATAGAGAATCAAGCACGCGCCAATAGAGTATCTGTAAATAAATACTTGCATCAGCGAAGACGCAAGCATGTTCAAACCCTCACACAGTCTGTAACTGTTGGCATGCTGTCTTCGGTACTGTGGCCAAACTAGCGGTACAGTAGAGTGATGTGTGACGGGGCTGTGGGGCTCACATCTGTCAGAGGAATGAACAGTAGCCCGGCAATTCAGTGTGCGCACACGCACACACACACACATAAACAGAAACAGTATAATTGATCCAAGGCTAATCATCCCTCTGATGAAAGTAAAGGCATAACTATCAGCCGATGAATGCGTCCCCTCTTAGTGTTCAAAGACCGGTCTGGTCTGCTTTAGTTTAATACAGATTACATGTCATCTGTGATCTAGGGTAGTCCATATTACGCCAGCAGTCCATTAACAGGACTATGTTTTCAATTACTCTGGCTGATTACATTCCTAGTGAAGTTAAAGCGAGGTGGGGCTTCGCTAGGGATTGCATAAAACTCGAGGCAGGAATAAGAACGATAAAAGGGAAAAACTGTCCCACCTTAATAGGTGCGACAATACTGGCAGCAGAGTAACGGAGATCTCGATCAAATCAAGCCTGTACATGCCCATGAGAGTCCTTTAAAAAGTTATAATCAGGACTCACAAGTGTGGGGCTGTAAGAGTTTTAATCGTTTGAATGACTTTTATTGATTGTGACAATCAGACCCGATAATAACTGAATTCAAACCATAGCCCTGCTGTATCATGTCCAAACCCAAACAAAGACTCGCCTGATTAGCTGGATCTGACTAATCAGACTTTACTTAATTCATTAAGCCTGATGTCAAGGTCGTGTTTGCCATCACTCTGCCCAATCCGTAGTGTCCCACTGACATAACTTTCCCTCAACAAGAGGCTGTGATGGCGGTGGCAGAGAGAAAATACTACAAAAGCTTTGACAAAAATTAAAAGAAATATGAACACTATATATCAACCTTCCACAAATTCTACATTTACATCAATATTATTTGGGCCCGTTTCTAGCCATCGTATGTCAGTGGATTCACAAATTAGAGATGAGATGGCTGAAACTGAGCTCAGTAGACGCCATCGCTGGCACCAGACGCATACAGTATATAATACTGTATATTTTATTGGGTTTAGACAGCAACCTCTGGCTCTCATTTGAATGCTGTCTGCTGGTGAAAGCCAAATTTTCTCTCTATAGTTTTGTGTCAGCCCAAAACATTTACAGTGAGAAGGTTGACTAATGCATGCTGGGAAAGCCAAGTCGCCTGGGGAGCTAATTAATTGGCTGACTATGACACTGCCGAGAGCTCTATGTCTGACTGAGTGTTTAAAGGGGACTGTGCTCTGAAATGTGCAACAGATCGGGTCTGAGAAAGCAGCTATATGTGGACGCCAAGCTGCAGGTGGAAAAGAAAATCATGCGTCAGCTATTTCACCAGGGCACAGGCTCTGTAACACACCCTTGTGCTAATAAAGTAGGGTAAGCCTCAGCATAGGAACCAAGTATGTCTGCTGAGGGAGAAAGTCAGGGGAGAACAGCTGTTACTGCTCAAAGATAAATAGTGTACACTCGATATGTGACGGTTTCAGGGCTTGTTTATAGTCCCAGAAAGTTTATAGCAGCTTATTCACACATTATTCACATAAACAAAGCCTTAATTTCAGCTCTTGATAAACCCAGCAACAAAGTAATTAGCATTTCTCATAAAAAAAAAAAAAATAAAGGTCAGGGTTTAGTTAACTGTCCTGAGTTTCCATTTCCTACCTGTAAACCAATTAAAGTCGGATATATCCATCAAGCCATCCATTTTCCACCACTTAACCGGGGGTCGGGTCACGGTCGCAGCAGGTTGAGTAAGATAGCCCAGATGTTCCTCTCCCCGGCAACGTTTTCCACATCCTACTGGGGGATCCTAAGGCATTCCCTGGCCAGATGACACGTAAACCCTCCAGTGGGTTCTGGGTCTAACCCCGTGGTCTCCGACCAGCGCCCAGAAAACCTCTAATGAAAAGATGCCCCAGGAAGCATCCTAAATCAGATGCCCGAACCACCTCAGCTGGCTCCTTTTAACGCGAAGGAGAAGTGCCTCTACTCCAAAAGCTCTCCAGCCTACCTCTGAGGCCGAACCCAGCCAGCCCGCAAAGGAAACTCTTTTCTATCAATCGTATACGCGATCTCGTTCTTTCGGTCGCTACCTAAGGCTCGAGACCGTGAGCATCGGCCGGTAAATCGAAAGCTTCACCTTCGGGTTGATGACCTGTTCAGGCAAGAAGGTTCGCTGACTTCCACCACGTATGCGAGCGCAGACTTTAAACCTTTTTCCACCGAGTAGCTTTTGGAAGTGGAACATTTTCAGAGCCCCGGAAGCTGCGAGTGAGGTGCCGATATTGAACAATTTGATTTCGGAATGATGTAAGTTTGACACAAGCAAAGCTAATGCTGACATTGTTCATACCGCATGTATGCATTCTGTAGAGTATCACGACGAACACTTCAATCACTTCACATTATATCGCATCGTAAGGAGGACGGAGTCAGCTCTAGTGCTGCAGCTGCTGAAGCATCGTCGGGGCCATTATAAAGTGAGCAGATGCCACTATAGATGAAAATGGGAAATAAAGTGTCATAAAAAAAAAAAAAGCACTCTTTGCTTTAGAACATCTTGACAGCAGCAAAAGGTCCACCTTGAGCAACCATAAATGCATGGCAAAGTATTGCACTTAAGTCAAATCGCACCTTTCAATCAAACTGAGTGCGACTGAGGCATCTTTTTTTTTTTTTTTTTTTATCTCTTTTCGAGTTTCAGTGAATTTTGTCACTTCCTTTGTAAATTATGCCATTTGTTGTGACATTTGCTCTGAACAAACAAAAAGTCACTGATGTTTAGACAATGCTTCGCAGTAAAGCTCTACCAAGTATGTGTTGCAACTGGTGCGGCAA
The DNA here is from genome assembly GCF_029030835.1 of Brachyistius frenatus. NCBI lineage: Eukaryota > Metazoa > Chordata > Actinopteri > Embiotocidae > Brachyistius > Brachyistius frenatus. The sequence goes on from NW_027210604.1 coordinate 3,060,393, forward strand.
CAGACAAGGATCTTCTTTGCCGAGTGGTTTTCTGATTAATCCATTCATCATTTGATCTATAAAACCCAAAAAGGTATTTCATTCACAATGATATAAAACCCAGAAAAGCAGACACTGCTCACATTCAAAAACCTGGAATAAATGAGTGATGGCCGGTTTTTTTGCTTTATGAATAATTTGATCAGTTATTAAAATGGTTTCAGCACCAAAATGGCCGTGATAACGCACTGTGAAACAGACACATTTGTACAAACATGTCAAAGATGAATCCAGTTCATAATTTGGTTATTTCTGAATGAATGAGACAGGATGTTTGCTGGACTTGGTCTGTCTCTCCGTCCTCTAGCCCGCAGATCTGTCTGACTGCCTGTGTCCCATTTATCATTCAGTCCGTCCGTCTGTCTGCCTGTGAGCTTGCCATCTGTCTTTCTGTCTGTCTGACTACTTGACTCTTTGCTTCTCTGCCCGTCTCCCCATTTGCCCGCCATCTGTTTGTCTGTCTGCAAGTATGTCACTTCTCTGCTTGGCTTTCTGTCCGTCTTGCCGTCTCACCCAGCTCCCTCGTGACGGTGCATTTACTTCCAGCAGAAAACTCAGCAGTCGACGGCTGGTGTCTTTTTTAGCGCTTTGCGGCACTTAAGGTCAACACAACATCGGTTACCGTGATGGTGATCTATTATTAAGAGACTGTAGCTGCAGAAGCCCAGCGGGCTACACACTCTCGCGCACTCGCACACATATACGTACACGGTCCTCTCTCTCGATGAGTAGGCAGTCTGGCAGATCCATCAACAATAAAAACATATTAAGTCACTGCTGGAACATCTGGACCCACAACGCCAAGAGAGACTTTTTTTTTGTTTTTTATCTCTAAAGCACAATGAGCATATAAAAAAAAAAAGAACAGTGGTGCAGATGATAAAGGTGCTCTGGAGATACAAAGCTTTGCTTGTATACTAAAAAAGACACACACACACACACATCAACAACAATAATATGTGGAGGTGAAACTGTTTGGCAATCAGCACACACACACACACACACACGCAGTTGGCCAGTGCTCAGCGCTCCAGAGGTGCCAGAGGTCAGTCAGTTTGATAAAGAATCCTTGCATATAAATTGCTTCATAACAAGCCATCTCTCTGAGGCAGTGGAGTGTGTGTGTGTGTGCGTGTGTGTGTGTGTGTTTGTGCATCCAGGGTGGTGATTTGTGTATTAGTGCATTTAATATGTGTGTTTATTTGTGTGCCTGTGTGTGCGTCACTTCCTTTTTCTATGATCCCAGTGTTGTGTGTGGGTTGATTGAACAAAGCCAGACCTGCTAGCCTGGGGAACAAAAAGCCTACAAAAATTAAATTCTTAACAGCCTTTGGCAACAACCAAACCAGGGAAATACAGAGCTGCTTTCGCTTCATTAATTTCGCTTTCCTTTCTTACATCACGCACTTTTCTACCTCCGCCCTCACAAGTCACCTCTTGCTACAATAATATCCTAAATATTCAACCCAGTATCGAATCAAAGGGTGAAATAGACACGGTGGTCAACCACAGCAAAACGTGAGATAGCCACGTTTTGTTGTAGTTGACCGCCATGTCTGTTTCCCGTTTTGCCGGGATAGCGGGTTGAAATATTATCTCCTTTGTTGCTACCCTCAAACATCATCTAATCATTCATTTTCTTTCTCCACCTCTCCTTCAATCGCTCTTCGCCTGACCCCGTCTCTCACCTTCCTTCCTCTCTTCAACCCCTGGTTGTTCTCATCTCAGCAACACTGAATATTTCCCTTCCTTCGTGGGGGGAAAAAAAAAATGACAGGCAAGATAAGATGCGATGGACAGGAATCAATGAATGAATTGTGCGTGTGCGTGTGTGTTCATGTGTGTGTGTTCATGTGTGTGTGTTCGTGTGTGTGTGTGCGCGCGCTGGGCACCACTTGCTTGTGCAGTGCCAATGCTGACAGCAACAGCCAGAGGGCATGCAGGGAAGACTGCAACACGTACACACATGTCCAAGTCTATTTTCACTCTCCCCTTCCCATCTCCCATCCACACACACACACACACACACACACACACACACACACACACACACAAAGCTATTTTTGGATAGAGTCACCGGAGAAAAGGTGGGCAAAAGAAATTGGTTCACACCGACGAGTTTGACAGGTATAGAGAGAACGAGCACCCAAAGAAAAGAATCACAAAGATTCTTAAAGCGAGGTTGAGAGACCGGGGAGAGAAAGAGAGAGACAGAGATGGAAAAATAGGGCAACTGTTATGAATGAGCTGAAATGTCACGGTGTGTGTGTGTGTGTGTGTGTGTGTGTGTGTGTGTGTGTGTGTGTGTGTGTGTGTGTGTGTGTGTGTGTGTGTGTGTGTGTGTGTGTGTGTGTGTGATGTCGGGTATCAAGTATTTACCTCAACATCAAACACACGTGCACACGCACGCACGCACGCAGAGTAAAGATGCATGGGCTTGCCAATAAAAATTACAAAAAACACATTTGACACACATCACACACATCAAACATCCTCATCAGGGCCACGCTAACAGGTGTGCAAGAGAGGAGACAGCAACCTACTCATATCCAGACATGAAAGGTAGAAAAAAAAAAACACACACACACACACACACACACACACACACACACACACACACACACACACACACACACACACACTTCTCTTGTGCAGGAACAGAATAGGCAGCGATCCATCTTTCAACACTGACATTTCTTGTGTTGTTTAGATGAAGCTTTTCTTGAAGGTTTTGGGGACAAGATTACCGCGAAGTTCTCCAATTTGCACGTTTTGGTGTCAGATAAATCACGGATTGAAAATTCTCTGTGCTCACGTAACTAAAATACAAATAATCTGGTGAATCCCGTGGTATTTTCACACAGGAAGAGATATCTGGAAGCTATTCTGATTTATTAAAGAGGCATATTTTTACATTTATTCAGCTCTCGCGCAACGTTAAGTTGTAAATGTGTGAATATCAAAGGCTCGGTATCGTTCAAAATTGTTCGATACCAGTAATGGTTCCTGAATGATACTTTTTTTTTTTCGACACCAACTTTATGAAATCCATTTTTAACATAAAGAAAATTACTCTACAAATTATGCTACAAATCTCCTATTTTTCAGCTGCTCTGCATTTTTACACTCTCAAAGCGGTTTCATAACATTATTGTCATCTGGCCAGATAAAATTAAGCCACAGTCTTTGATATTTTTTACACCTATATGATGTACATGTCTGGGCATAATGTGTTTTTCCTGCGTGCCTCTACTACGTGTAACGTTAGACAGCCAGTCACCAGCATTATCAGATCTTGGTGTGCATGCTTATTGCAGTGTTTCCCACAGGTTCAGATTTGACTTGCGTGTGACCGATGTGCATGCAGAGACTCATGTAGTTTAGGGAAGCAAACTTTGTCGCCGAAACTGTTTTCTGTATTCCTGTAATTTACCGATGTGTTCCCTAAACGCCACACACGTTGTCCAATTTTCAAATTTACTGATGTTCCCCAAGTGCCTCACGTGCAGGATATCGGTAGATTCTACAATTTACTGGTGTTCCCTAAACGCCTCACATGCAGGCTATCAGTAACCGATAGCTAAGCCGCTGCACACAGAGAAGACTCGCCACAACGAGTTACAGCAGAGTGCACAGCTCAGACAGGTGCGTGGACAAAAGTGAGTTTGAAAAGAGTGAAATAAGTAAGATCTACCCACGTTGAAACTTTTAGCTCGCTGGCACGCCATCATCAGGTCAAAATGTTCATTTGTGCAGTACTTCGCGAACAAGTGAGTGCAAAACGCTTGCAACGCAGCAACAGCTGCCTCAGAGAACTGCCAGCATGGCCGTGCAGTGTCACGGCTTGTCGTCACCAAAAAGGCATTTCAGCCGTGTTTTTCATTCATCCATCTCGCGCATGTCTGACGGCGCAGACACGCTTCTGCTTCAAATCAATACAGCCGTCTGTACGGACGCTGTAACGGCTCATGCTTCATTCGCTTTGGTGACCTAAACTCAATAATGTGACCAAACACATCCTGTGCAGACACTGAGAGAGAAGCAGACTTTCATCCTCCGGGAGATGGAGATGAAGCCAGTCCTCTTGTCTTCATGTTGTCATTGCCTCCCTCCCTCTGCGATTCTCTCTTTTACAATTTACAACTGTATGGATTATCCCATTGTACACGTGACATCTATTGCACGTCTATCCTGGATCAGGGATCTCTCTTTTGTTGCTCTTCCCGAGGTTCGGCCATTTTTAGAAGGTTTTTCGTGAAGTTTTCCCTTATGTAATTCCTTGGTCTGAGAACAGAGGGTGTTGTAGAGATGTATAAAGTCCCTTAACCCAAATTTGTGACTTGTGATACTCTGCTATGTAAATTAAATTAAAGTAATCTAACTTGATAAAAAAAAAAAAGCTTCTGCTCAGCTAACATGCTGCTTTTAACGCTACTAAAATTATGTGAAATGTTCCTGGAGCTCCTGGAGATAATTCAGAATATTTGAGATAAAAAATAAATAATTTTTTTTTTTTTTTTAAAGACTCCTATATCTTAATGGAAAGTTGAATAAAGGCGAACGCTCGTGGAGGACCCTTGATCGAATACATTTCCTAACGCGAGTTGCTGCACACCGGAACCCACTGACACGGTTGGAGCTGTAACACCATGGGGGGTGGGGGGGGAATAAACCTGAAGCGAACAGACAAAAGAACGCAGCACACAGCTGTGCTTAACTTCAACGCTGTGCTCACGCCCTCGCTCAGTAACGCGCACACACACACACACACACACACACCATCTCCACACACACACACATACCATCTCCTGACTGACTGGAAGGCTCCGAGCCACTCAAGAGCAGTCATGAGTCACTATGATGCTGATATCACCATCACCGTTCCCATCAGCACTCTCCCTCGTGTTCCCCCACGCTGAGCGCTCCGCGGGGATCCGCTGGATGGAAGGAAGCTCGCTCCGAATGTCAAATAGAGAAAACTGTTGTCTCTGTAAAGTGAATTTTTTTTTGTTTTTGTTTTTGTTTTTTGGGGTGTTATTGCTCTCAGGGGAGTAAAGTCTCCCTAAGTAAAGTGTAAAATAACAGAGAAACAAAACAAAAAAAAAAAAGCAGCCCCCCCCCGCCAGCAGCATAGTTTAAATGAGGAACGCTAACGATGCTTGGAACCTGGGTCGGTCCTGAGGGAGAAAGACTTTAGAGATTATTCTCAAATTAAACAATTTACACATTTCACCAATGAGGTGGTGGATTTTCAAATGCTGGTGGTTTATTAGTACCCGTTTTAAGCTGTATTGAATCTTTTTCTTTATACCTCTTCTGACAGGACAGACCGGGGTATATATCCTCAGTGATTTCTGCTAAATATAATATATCCAAATAGCTTTTATTTTGGTGCCACTTATGTTGACATTTCACTGGGGATGCCTCGAGTCTTGCCTTTGTTCAGGCACTTCTATGTTTTAATAAGAGGCAAGTTAGCGTGCTGACTATTTGGCTATCACTGCATGTAAATGTTGACCTAGTTACAAGTGGTTTTACTTTTTAGTTGCTCTTTCATCACACATATTTTATAGAGACAAGTGTGGAGTTTGAAACCGAATTTTCAAGTGTCATCATTACGTTTATGTATTTTTTCTATTCGACTTTATTGCATCTTTACATCTGGCTATGACAGGAGTCATCTCCTCCCGAGTCTGTTAGCAATAGATATAAACACTTTAGATTCAAACGACACGTAATACAAACTAGTTGGCTTCACGCAAACTACTGCCTTAAGAAGCCTCCTTGTGACTTTGAGAGAAATCCTAAAATGACAATTATTTTTGCAGTGGTTGGCTCTCAATATTAATGCTTTACCCTCATGCTAACCATCAAGAATTAGGATTAGGTCCTTGGGGGATTTGTTTTAAAAAAAACTAGTGTCAGCAACTTTAGGAAGAAGTTAAGGAAAACAAGGAAGGATGAGTGAAAGAAGTATAATACAGTTGATTAATAAGGAGTGAAAGGTATGAAGGAAAAAAAAACAAAAAAGCGTTGTGCCCTACACATACAGTACACTATATGCTGGTACACCATATGTACACACACGTATGCACGGCAACCGGAGAGGTGTCGGGCCAAACAAACGAGCCACAGAAATCAAATAGATTTCTTTTATCACCTTGCTGGCTCCAGCCACCAGAACATTAACACAATATTTATTGATGCTGCCACTGCTCCTGCTGCTGCCGCTGCATTACGGGAGCAGGAAGGAGGGAGCGGCAAACAGAAGGATAGGAGGAGAGAGAGAAAGAAAGGAGGAAGAAATGAGTAAAAAAGAGGGAAGAGGCTGAGGTCCAAATAATTTTCTAACCAAGCCTCCCGCTCCATCTCCCGAAATATGCTGACAAACAATGAAGGAGGTGAGTCGGAGCCAGGGAGGTTGGGGCTCTGCCAAAAATAAAAATAAAAATAAAAAAAACAACAGAAGAGGAGAGAGAGAGAGGGGGAGGGGGGAGGGACAGGTGGGAGGAGGTGGAGGAGACAAACACAGAGGGAGATGGAGGACTTCCATCTCCACTGCCATCAGGAGTTCATTAGCTTCTGGAAGGGAGTGAAGATGGGATGAAAGGGACGGGGGAGAATGGAGGAAGACCACGCTGCCCTTCACTCCCACTAACCCAACCACCTCCTCGCTGTTTATCAACCTGCCCCTCCCCTCCCTCACCCCTCCTGTCATCTTTCATCTCGCATTCCCTCTGTCTCCTCCTCTCCCGTCTCTGCTGGCCTCACCCTCCTTGCCTCCTCTTCATCCCGCTCTTCAACTCATCACCATCATTTCGTTCCTTTCCACAAAATCCCTTTACTCCATTTCAAACTCTATTCCTTACACCTTGCCGACCCCTTTCTCGATTTCACCTCTCCTGGCTTCTTGCAATCATTTTTGATATATCTGATTGTTCTAAATATGAATTTACAAAAATATACATTGAACGCAAAGAAAATATTCAAGGATGGAGGAGTGAATAAGTCTTATATCCCTCCTGGATCACCGGGTGTTCAAACAGCAAGAGTAAGGTCTGACATATTGTTTACTCTCTCTATATATACACACACACACACACACACACTCCTGAAACTCATCCCATCAGGAGCTCAGGCAGCATCCGTCAGCCTGTCCATCACCCCGCTTACAACTTTCAGACTTTTTTTTCTTTTTTTTTTTTTTTTTTTTCTGGAAATAAGAGTAGGAGGTAGCGAGCTGCCACAGAGAGCGCGGTCCAACAATCAGGAAGAGGTTGGAATCTATAATAACACACTTTCATGCTTCTCGCGTATTAACTATACCTTCTATATCCCACAGCTTTCTGCGAATGTAATTGTTTTATTTAGTTAAGGATGCCAAATGACAACGCCAGCGCTAGTTTAGACTTCTGTAGAAGTCAATTTAGTTTGTATTTTATGTCATAAATAAAGCACTTTGTATTGCTTTGTTGGTGAAGGCTGCTACACCAGCAGCTTGCCCTCCCTACACAGCCTGATGTCACAACTCTTCAAGGGGCTTCCTCCCATCATTCACGCATGCCAGGTTAATTGGTGATTCTTAATTGCCCGTAGGGCTGAATGAGAGCGTGAATGGCCAGAGTGAAGCCTGCCCTCGCCCAAAGTCAGCTGAGATAGGATGGACGGATGGGCGGGCGGGCGGGCGGGCGGGCGGGCTTTACAATCTGGACAGCAACACCCTTTATCTTTACACCCGTCCAGATCATCATGACATCAACAAGACGACCAAACATAAACTTTTCCATTCTCGTGAATTGCACAATATTAGCTCTCCAACAGTTGCTGTTTTCCCCAACAGGAATCACAACTAGGCTCGAACATATAGTTTGGAAACCAAGACACACAGCTAACCTACTGCAAAACAAATGAAGCGAACAGCCTTCTCTCTTACAGGAGAATATCCTCTGTTCCATTTCCACTTAAACCTTTCCGAAAAACCATCTGTTCTTAAAAGGTCCTGCTTACAGAAAAATTTTACTTTGCCAGTCATGACTTGGATGTTTGTTGTCATTGTTTGCTTTACGCACAAACAAAGTAGATCCTGTTGTTGGTTAAGTAAGAAGACCTTCGGTAAAACAAAAAACAAAACAAATTTTTAAAAAAGATATCCTCAAAATCCTCACATTGAAGAAGCTAAAACAGAATAACTTGAATACTTGTACATTACAGACCTACTGTATCATCTTAACATTTTAAATCTATAGAACCCTGCAGCAGGACTGCTGCGGTTAACGTCACATTGACTGGGAGGACATCAAATATGAAAAATAGGAACCAAAACATAAGCCGATACGTAACGATATGCCTGTCAAACTCTGTAGTAACAACAGACTTCACTGAAAAAAAAAAAAAAAAAAACATACCATTCATTTTATATGAAAAACCATCTGCTGCACCAGAATATCCGCTGCTCTCATTCGGTCAGCGAGGGACAGGTTTTACAGTCCCAACAGTTATGAAGCACATTCCAATTACTCCTGCAAAAAAAAAAAAAAAGAAATCTCTCCATGAAATATGTGCAGCATTTTTTTTTTTTCCTCCTCTTCCAGCAATGTGTGCAGGTGTGCAGACTCTGCAATTACCCTTTACTAACAAGGCTGAGTCAGAGTGACACAGGGAAAAAAAAAAAAAAAAAAAATTAAAACACCCCCTACCCCCACACACACACACACACACACACACACACACACACACACACACACACACACACACACACAGGAGGTCTGACGTCATCTCCTGCCCACTGAGCAGCAGGTTAGCATGTGCAAACACGCACAAGAAGCCGCTAATGAGGTTCGAGGCCACAGCAGGGTCACTTACCGAGAGCTGACAAACCACGACAGGGTAGGTACATGAAAACATGCCTGCAGCCATTAATCCAGCACATTTTATATTTCATGTTGCACACAAATGAACACATCACGTAAAAAAAAATAATAATAATAATTAAAAAATATATATATTTCAGCCAATATTGATCACCGAACTGTGATTTAGCATAATTGAATTCATCCTGAACACATAAATGTAGGTGCAATAAAGTCTTTAACTGTTTCATTTCACAGCATCATATTTATTACATTTTTTTTGCTTATGTTGTCTGTTCAGTCGTTAAGAGGAGAAAAATCGACGGAAAATCATAAAAAGACAATATGTGTTTGAGATCTGTTGATTCTGAGAGATTTAGACTCATCAACATCGGAAGTCTAACGTCAGGATACTGTGAACACACAATCGTCACACTGGCGTGAACAACTACACACACGAATCCCCCGAGTTGTAACACCATGAGTAACCAACATGCTGGTTAGTTAGTTAGTTAGTTAGTTAGTTAGTTAGTTAGAGTAACGCGCAGCAGAGAGGGTGACATGACAGCTGGCCAACATGCCTGCAGGCAGCGACACACACACACACACACGCACACGCATACACACACACACACACACACACACACGCATAAATCCCTCAGTTCAATTGGTTCACGTTCTTCTAATATGACACATATTCCTTACTCCAACACACACACA
>NW_027210604.1:3075000-3137500 GCF_029030835.1 Brachyistius frenatus
ATTTAAAAAAAAAAAAAAGGTAAACCAGAAGCGAATAACTCAAACTGTCTGTTGTTTCCTTTGACTGACCGCCTCCTTTTGTATAAAGGAGGAATATTATTATTTTTTTAGAATACACACTCATCCGCAGCTTGACATTTAAACTACTTTTTTTTTTTTTTTCAATTGACCTTGTAATCCTTCCGAGAAGTTTTAAAAGGCGATGCCAAATTGTTCGCCGTCGCCGTTAACTGCTGTCAAAGTAACAGACAGCCGGGGGCTTCAGCTTCAAGTGAGGGGCCTGCAGCTGCACTTTACTGTAAGTGATAATATCTCTCCGCCCGTGATTGATTCGCACACAACGATCCGAAGGGAACGGTTGGCAAGTAATTTACCTTCCTTCACATTTTCTCGAAAATCTATATTTAAAGGGGAAGAGGGTGTTTGATCGATGCGTAATCTACTACCCTCCACTGTCTCTAAATCACTGTCATCAAAGCACGGCTACACTTTCCTGTGCTTTTTTTTTTTTTTTTTTTAATATTCTACAGTCGATAGTTTGCAGAGCCGCAAACAAATCCGTCTTCATTTCAAAAATGTTTCATTTGTGGGTTTTTTTAAAAAAAAAAGTCTGCACCTCTGACGGCCGATCATCCAATTCATCTTTGGCTCATCTTTTGAGTCTAAAATGTCTGGTCAACACATAGTGATGCCGAGCCAGGAGGCACGCGGAAATTAAGGTCATTCGGATGAACAAATGGGACAATTTGAATTTTATCAAACACAGACCTGCCAAGCCGGCGCGCACGCGCACACACACACACACACACACACACACACACACACACACACACACACACGCGCAGGCAAGGATGTCATGATGCACAAATGCTCACTCCAGCTGTATCGGATGTCACTCAGAAAGCGGCGAGAGAGGAAGAGGAGAGAGGAAAAGAGGGTGTGACGCTGTTCTGCACAAAGTGAAACGAGGCGGTGAAGGACACAGAGGAGGGATTTCTCTGGCACACATTCAAATGCAACAGCAGCATCCCTCCTTCACATTATACAGGCCGGTAGTGTCCCCTGTGAAAACAGCCTGTGACCCCTCTCCGTGGTACTTTTAAAATGTGCACTGATGCAATTTCCTGGCTGAGGAGACGTACAACGCTGTTTATTTAGGAAGCAAAAATCCACGCAGATCTAGGTCACATGGGAGTTGTAGGGGCTTTTTTTTTATTTTTTTTTTTTTTTTTTATGTAATCTGCTGGCTGCGCCACATGGGTGGGGTTTACAGCTGCACAGCATGTCTTATTGTTATTAATACATCGTTAGAGGTGCTACATGGGGCATGTCATTAAATCATTAACCACATCAGTTTTAAGGAGGTTGATATCAGTAGGTGAGGTGACGTCAGACTAACGGAGGCTTCAGAAAGTTCATCTTAAAGGAAGGTTAAAGGACGTCGCTTCTTATGGTAAGGATTTGTCTTTGAATAAATGACCCTGCTTAGAGAATTTCCATTTTCCTTTTGGTTAAATGTATTGTTTTTATTTTACCAACATGTTGACGTCATATCTTTTGGGAACACAAACTCTAGCAATACATATGAATATTTTTTGATAAAACAGGAATAATCTCCTGCTCCTTACTTTCATGTTTATTCCGGTTTTTTTCTGTTCTATACTGGAAAAATCAATCCATTAAAGTTCAGGCATTTCATGTTCAGACTCTTAACCATCATCTAATACCATCATGGAGGCATGCGATCAGTCCCACGTTTATTCTGGGTATCTCAGGCTCTGCTCTCTCCCTGTTCTCATCTTACCTCAACGACCGCACTTACCGGGTAACGTGGAGAGGATCTGTGTCTGAACCTTGTCCTCTCGCTACTGGTGTCCCTCAAGGCTCCGTCCTGGGTCCCCTCCTCTTCTCTCTGTACACCAACTCTCTCGGCTCTGTCATTCACTCGCATGGCTTTTCCTACCACAGCTATGCTGATGACACCCAACTGATCCTCTCTTTTCCCCGATCTGAAACACAGGTAGTCTAACACTACTCCGCTCCTCCGCTCCCTTCACTGGTTACCAGTAGCTGCTCGCATCTGTTTCAAAACATTGGTACTTGCGTACCGTGCTTGGATCCAGTCTACATCCAGGACATGGTCCAACCTTGCATCCCAGCCCGCTCACTCCGCTCTGCATCTACCAATCAGCTTGTTTCTCCCTCGCTGCGAGCTAAACACTCGACAAAATCAAGACTGTTTGCTGTCCTGGCTCCTAAATGGTGGAATGAGCTCCCCAATGACATCAGGACAGCGGAAACTCTGTATATCTTCCGCTGCAAACTAAAAACACACCTCTTCAGACTTTATCTTGAATAGGAGAACTTTAGTAGCGCTTAAAATGGCACTTACTGATAGCACTTTGTAGTTTGGCTTTCTTGAAGAAATTGTATTTTCTTGATTCTTGTTGTTCTGGGTTTTGTACCCTCATGGTTGAAATGCACTTATTGTAAGTCGCTTTGGATAAAAGCGTCAGCTAAATGAAATGTAATGTAATATTCTGTACTACAAGACAACGACCTCGAAGTGGAGTTCAAACAATTAATCAATTAGTACATTGAGCGATTCCGCCAACGATTTTGATGGTCAATCAATTATTTTGACTCGTCTTTCAGTTACAGAACGGTCAAATTCTCTGATTCTGGCTTCTCTAACGTGAATATTTTCTGGTTCTTTTAGTCCTTCGTGATAACAAACTAGATGTCTCTTAGTTGTGGACAAAACAAGACATTTTAGGCTGCTGCTTGGGAAAACACTGATCGACATTTTTCACCGGTGATAATTTAAAGACCAAGCAGCTCCTGAGAACATTTTAACAGATTAATTGATCATGAAATAATCATTATGTGCAGCCCTCAAATGTATGGGTAAAGTCTTAAAGAACAATATTCGGCGACAGAAAGCACATAAAGTCCTGCACCAGGTGGTTTAGACCCCGCAGACTGCGATGGAGTCACCCTGGGACTAGAGACAGAAGCATCCGAGACGGCCTAAATCCACACAAGAACCGTGGAAAGTCCTCAGAGTTGCTTGGCACAACCTCCCTGCTAAGCACCTTGAAGAACTGTGCAGAAGTTTGGTCTTTTAAAAGGTAAAGGAAGGGGACACCAAGTTTTTTTTTTTTATTTTACTGCTTCCAATTCAATGCGTTATTTTGCATTCTTGCTTTTAGCGCCTAAAACGTGCGAACATGTCGGTGTGTGACGTCACCTACGTACCTGAGCTGCCCGGTAGTGTGGTACCTCGGCCTCAAAACCTCCCCCCGTCCGTTTGTGTTGTCGCTCTGCTCGTCGTCACTGAAGTAGTGTCAATTCATTTTTACAAATCCTGGAGAGCGAAAGAAATGAAGAAATATTGTTATTATTACCTCAAAATATAGCGCAATGTACGGTCAAAACAATAAAAATAAAAAAAAAAAAGAATCGATGATAAATAAAGTATGTAGTCGCGGAAGAAGTGTTCTATTCAAGAAACTAAAAAAAAAAAAAAAAATGGCAATTTATATTATCTTCTAACGTTATGGTAGCCAACCGATATCTTTGAGCTGTCTTATGATTGAGCTGTCTTAGCTTGCAGCTAAAGACAGACTAAACTTTTCAAGCCGATGTTATCTTATCACCATTAGCTAAAGCCTATTTTAGTTGGCCATTATAAAGATGAAGGACATTTAACAATACTAGAAGCTAAACTTTTAGCAAGCAATACTTCATAACCACAATCACAACACGGATGTACAGTGGATTTTTCTACTGATATTACTCGCTTAAATATAAATCAGCTTAAGTCATTGTTACAGTTGCATGGAGGGAAATTTGACCATATTTTTGGTGAAAAATTTTTGATAAAAAAAAAAACGTGTTTCATTTGCAAATTACAAATTTATTGTTTAAACTTCTGAAAATTATAGTATAAGCTATGTAGCTTAATTACAGCTTCACCCCCCCCAACTACAGTATAAACTGCTGCTTATTCGTTAATGTAGCAGTTATGACAATGCAAAAGTAGAAAATGCATCAGCGTAACTTGCAATGGGTACGTTTTCTGTCGGTATATTAAGTACAATCTGAAAATAATCCTTTTAGTTCTCTTACTTAAGATGTTGAATGCAGGACTTTTATTTCAGAAATCATTTTACATTGTAGACCTATCGATACTTTTCCTGAAATGAAATACTGCAGTGAGGCAGCCTGCGTTGTAAAAAAAAAAAGCGTCGTAAGCGCGAGATCTCACACTGCCGCGATGGCTTGTTTTTGTCACCTTTACATTTACACAGATATTTATGGGCAGATAAAGATAGGTAAGAGGACTTTACAATACTTGTATGCTCCTCATACATATTCAACAGCGGCAGTCACAGAGTTGCATTAAAAAAAAAAAACACACACACACACACACACACACACACACACACACACAAAGAGGACCAAAACAAAAATTCTCATTTCTCATAATTAATTGTTTTCATCACCTTGGGACTCTGGCCTCTATTTGGTATGAAGTCGTCCTCTCTAGCTAATTAGTTTCAAACGTTTTGTCTTTTTCTCCTCTCTCTTTTTTTTTGTCTTTTTTTTTTTTTTTGTCTTCAACAAAATATGTTGGTGTAAGTTGCTGTTAATATCGCTTATGATCACCAGCCGTCACCACTAACAATAACCACACGCGCGCGCGCACACACACACACACGCGCACACACACCCAGCGTCGGCCAACATTACACTCTTTTTCCATGACATTGGTTGCATTTGATTTTCATAACCGCACGTCCCAGGATAATAAGCTCAACATGTGAGATGACAGTATTCCTCAAGCAGCTGTGGGTTGGTGTTACCATGGAGCGTGTGCAGGGACGCGACCGACACGCACCGTACCGTGGCCCCAGTAACGCATCAGCTGCAATTAGGCCAATACACGGGTATGCATTCTGATTTTTTTTTAAACACTGGGTCAGGATTCAGGACCTGAAATAGCTACCAGGCCCTACTGTTCCAGCATCCCTACATGTCAAGAGCACTAGTTTTTAATTAGTCTGGGTCCCAGGGTGACAGACTACATTTATCACTCGGGTCCCAAGCCTAAAATGTTTAAGCGCCCCTCCTTGGTGGGGAGCTAAAGTCAATGCAATGTCAAGTGTAGCCTAATTCTGACAGTCCTGCCCCAAACTACAAAACATTTTCAACAAGTTTCAGAGATGCTCCTGTTGCCTTGGTGATATATGACATAAGGCCATTAGTTATTTGGTTAAAAGTCACATTAAAATGTATGTTATTGATCTGAGAAACAAAGCATTGCAGATCTTAGCAGGGTTAACCTTCACAATGAGGCAATTATATAATCTGCTTCTAAAACTCGAGTCGAGGATTGATATTTCAAAATAAAGCTACACTGATTTTGACACGTTTCCTAACCTTTGTTTAATAGCAAGTCTTCAGAGATTTCGATTTTATTGTTTCATGGCTCATATGGTCCCCTTCAGAGTATTTTCAATGCTTTCAGTTGAAGTTGTAGTCCAGCTGAACTAATTTGGTGCAAACGGAGTCGAGGGAAAACTATTTAGTTGAAGTGATTTGCCAGGAAGTATGATGAGCTCTATACTGATATGTAGAAACGTTTGTATAATTACGTGGTTCAGTTAGAGGAGGTGGCTATCGTTGGAGAAGCTCAATAAAGACACGTTCGCACGCGTGTTCCTTTACTTTTGCGCAGATTGGGGCTAAAATGCCACGTGCCCACTCATAAGAAGTCTGGAACTTGAAGTGTTTTTCATCCTGGTGACCGAGTAAACAAACAAAAAAAATAAGAAATCCTATCTTTGCGAAGTAGACGTCGTCGTTTTGGGGATATTCGCTGTCAAAACTGCTGCTCGTGTTGGAGAGGAATCAGAGAATATAATGGCCTTCTTATAATTAATTGGCCAACACAGTGCAGCTTTCGAGGGGTTGACTCTGTACAGCGAGAGTTGAACTTCTCTCCCTGCTCTTCTCTTCAAAAGGTGACGTCCACGGACACCTCGCCGAGGGGGCTAATCCTTTCTCGCTGGCTCTCCCCCAAGACGCAGGCTGAAAGGGCTACCTGTTGTCTGCGTGTTTCCCAATTACAGTTTTCTCCTGAGTAAGCATACATTAGGTGACTCATCAAGAACGGCTGTCTGCCAGAGCTGGCGGGAACAGAGTGTATTATTTCAGCATCAGTGTATATTTCAGGCTGAGAGAGAGGGTGGAGGAGGGTGGGGGGGGCATAAACCTAATGGGTTAGTTCACTCAATAAAGCGGTGACTTGTATGACTTGGAAGCGGCCCAAATATAACAAACGCAGGAGAGCTGCTGGTGGTTTTTCTGGGGGAATTTGAGAGGAGGTGAAAGTGGGTGTGCATGTTCTTGCGAGTGTTCTCGTCTTTTCTGGGACTGACTCGTGAGGAAAGAAAACAGAGAGGGAGATATGTCTGAGGCGAGAACGTTTCAGAGACCACACAGGAACTAGTTTAGAGCTGCTATTCAGAGTCAAAGTTAGGATCTACAAGTCGAGAATTTACAGTGAAATAAACGTGCATTCATGTGCATACGCGCACGTGCTAAAAAAAAAAAAAAGTATTGCTCGGTGCACAAAAGATTGCGCGCATCTGTGTGCATAAATTCAAGTCTACAGAGGGAACGCCGAGACAGCATCATGTTCCTTGTGTTCACAGAGTGCCTTCATGCCTCCCTGTTCTGTCGTGCTGCTTGGCGAAACACTCCATTCAGAGCGCCGGGAGACCGCAGCCTGTCGACAACAAGTTTTGCAACCACTTATAGTAAACTGACACTGCGTGGAAATAGAATTACAATGTTCAGACCTCCATGGAAAACAGAATGAAGATAAAACATCTGCAGGATGTTCAAGAGGCAAAGCGGGAGAAAGTAAAAAAAAAGTCATTCCTCGACTTTCAGAAATTAAAGCCAGCAGAAAGACTCCAGGTTGCAGTCTGACTCATTCATCAAAATGTTTTATGTTATTATTTTTGGTTGCTCAGATATTATAATCAGATTTCTATTTTTTTTTTTTTTAAAGATTGAGAAACCCAATAAAACTGAAATTATATATTTTGTGTGAGAGGAATGAGAGTTAAAAAACATGAACATAAAAAAATATATTAAATTCTGGCCAGCAGCTGGATGATTTGCTGAAGTTAACTGAGCCGGGACGTAAGAAACTCCAATTCATACCAGTGAAAGAACTTCACAAGAGCAGTGTGGAGTTCAGTGACCAGTGTTCACGACACTACAAGTGGAGGATGAGTAGATCTCTGAAAAGCAAGACGGTTCTTTTACAGCCCCTCATCACTGTTTTCAATCTTCATCCAACCTGTTGCGTTAAAAAAAATAAATCCTCCTGCTCCTCCTCCTCCTCAACCTGCCAAGACATTCTTTTTCATCTTCGCATATCTGACTGCTGCGTCTCCGTCTTTCCTTTACAACAGCTGTGACGTTGAGGTGTGGACATAACTCTGTCTGTCCCCTCTCGCTGCACGTTGGCTTGCCTTCCTCTGGAATCCCTCTGCATGTCAATGATTTCAAGTCAAAACAAGCCCCGAGATCCTCCACTGTGTGTGCCGAGCTGGAAGGGAAGGAGGATCTTGCCGTGCACATATCTGTGTAGACAGAGCCTGCATGAGTGTGTGTTTGTGCATATCTGTGAGCCTGAATGACTGCCCGTAAGCCTCTTTACATAGACTGGAGGTTAAAAGGCCGGTGTTTCTCTCTGATCATTCTTGGCAGGGTGGTCAAGTACGGAGAGAGATAGATTTCAATCGAGCAAGAAGAAGCAGGCAGAAGCATGAAAGCACTGTGTGTGTGTGTGTGTGTGTGTGTGTGTGTGTGTGTGTGTGTGTGTGTGTGTGTGTGTGTGTGTGTGTGTGTGTGTGTGTGTGTGTGTGTGTGTGTGTGTGTGTGTGTGTGTGTGTGCGCGCGCCACACTACCTGCTCTGTGAAGTTGACATCATCTGGCAGAGCAAGAAACACAGAAAGACGGAGCTTGAAGGGGAGGAAGAAGCCCGAGAAGCCTCCAGATGTGGCGGCCCACCCGCAGGATCCACGTCTCTGACGCGGCTCGCTGGCAGCCGTTGAAAGGCGCCGACGGGCCCCTCCTTCATTTTTGAACAATATTACATCTTGGCCTTCTTCGCGGCAAAACATGTCAACGGGAAAAGAACAGGTGTAATTAACATTAACGATGGCTACATTTCATTTTGGTGCATCAGTGTCAGAGTTTATTTACACTTTCATGAGTGTTATTGTTAAAAAAAAAAAAAAAAAAAAAAAAATCATCTTACCTGCTTCGATAAGTCAAAAAGTCTGCTGTGAAAAAGGCATTCCCACCACATAAACAAATTATTTTAAGCAGATGCTACTGCCCCAACATTATCTGAATATTTTTTATGAAACCTCAATAAATCATTATTTATTTATTTTTGTTATTCTTTGTTATTGTTTATATAACAAGGACAATGTAGGCTACATTACATTTGTCGCACCAGATTTAGCAAAAGCTCCTTTCAGTCTGACAGTAGTTGTCATTAGTCACTAGTTGTGATAATAATTAATAATAATAATAAGTTAATTAGCATCTCTTAAAACGCAGTTATGAAGTGTTTATCTGGACAGCAAATATCAAATTTAAGATTTCCATAAAAAACGTGCAAAAATGTTTATTTTCCTTTTTGATCTGCATGTTTATGGCAAATTAGGTTAAAGTCAAGGCTTTAGCTGCCATCTTGATTGAATAACATAATACAAATTATGATATGAAAGCATAAATCACGTTTTTTTTTTTGCTGCAAAAAAACTAATCCTACAACAGAGGCTCAGAGGTGAAGAAGGTTTGACGGTCCTACATCCCAATCTTTTGCAAATAAACTCAACTTGAGCACGACGTTGCACATCTCGGCGACCGCCGCTGTGTGGCGCTGTCTACAGCCACGACTCACACCGGAGGACCGGAAGTTGCCGTTTTTTTTTGTTTTTTTTTTTCCTTTTTTTTGTTGACTCTACCTACCGTAGAGAAAAGCAAGATGTCAGCCATGGACGTGCAAGATTTTATTCAACAAAACCGAGCTGTGGCCGACCAGGTGGAGACGTACCGAGGTTACTGGGAGAGCGAAAAGCACTGGGAGCCGAGGAGGGAGTTCATCCTGCGGAACATGAACGACTTCGAGGGCGAGCAGCTGGACCAGCTGCTCTCGCTGTCCATGGTCTGGGCTAACAACGTCTTCCTCGGCTGCCGGTACGTAATTAACGTTTTAAGTTTAATACGATTTAACCTAACGAAGCAGATTCAAGCCTTTTGTCTCCTGCGAGTTCATTTCGTTTGACGTTAAAAGGTCGTAATCGAGCAAGTCCGGTTTTGTTTGGCTCACCGAAGTGCGAAGTCTTCTTCGGGTTTTTTTTGTCGTTCAGCTGCGTGTTGTGCTCACTGCTGCCCCCTGCCGCTTTTAAAGCGGCACAACGGGCACCGAAGTTTTTAAAGTCAGCCTTAAAACTTTTTTATATATATATATATATATATATGAAGCAAGTACGAGTTTAAAATATATTTTAAAGAAGAGGGCTATATATATATATATACTTGCTTCATATTAACTACTAGATAAACAATGTGACAGAAAGACAGAGCGCGTTTCATTTCCAGTAAGCAACAAGAGTCTTGTTTAGAAATAATATGAATATGAAACCACAGTTTTAATGAATTAAAAGTTTGTCTTCACTCACGGCAGGTATAGCACGGAGCTCCTGGAAAAAGTGAAGGAAATGGCTGAAGGCATCGTGGTGGAGGACGCGCCGGTCTTCAAAACAAGAGATGAGATTGTTAAGCAGCAGGTATGTCGGTGGACACACACACACGCGGAGACACAGATGTATTGACCGAGACATTTCATCGTGTGTGCACTTGTGTTTTATCGCAGACTCGATGACTGGATCGATCAACTTGGACCGACACTGCCTGGAACTCAGCTGTTGTGCACATTCACGACGAGCTTCTATCGAGTCTGACCCAATTTTTATGATGGATTTATAAAATCCCAACTTTTTTTTTTTTTTAATGAAATGCTGAAAGACAGGCTTCGTCAAATTCTTAGCCTCTAAGACGAAGCAGAGACTCTTTTTTTTTTTTTTTTTTGACAGTGTGTGCGAGCTTTACTGCTCATCTATTTCTGACAATGATCGTTTTACATTCTTTAAGTGTACTCGTGTTTTTTAGGAATTTTTTTTGTATTAAATTCAGATGAAAGACGACACGTGATCTTGTATTTGAATTGTATTTTCTCCTCCTGGGATTGCGCAGTTTTCAAGTAAAGATTAGATCATAATTTGCTTCCTTTTCTTTGCGTATGAATTTGAATATTGTTAATGATTGAATAAAACAGGAACAAAACATACTGGATTTTTTTACATTTGAATTAAGGCTGTATTGATATTTGAACACTCAAGCCTACAGGAATTAGGAAGTTGAACCATCGCCATGGTGATGGTGACACGACAACAGACAAAACATTTTATAAGAGACGGTGTCATCAAATTACGTAAAGATCTGAACAAAGACAACAGGCTGAACATGTCCTCTTAATTATTCAGTTTCACCCCGCACGGCAAACTATATTTGGAACAAATTGATGGCGCTGTTGAGGTAATGAAGTTTGATCGAAGAAAAACATCTCCCGATGGGGTCGACGGAAAAAAGAAATGACGTTTTGGGAGCGATTCATTTACAGAAAACGAGTGTCAAAGTCTGAAAAATGTGTTTTATTATGTTTATACAGCATATTGTTATAAGTATACATTTGTATGTTTAATTCACAAAATTTTTATAACGTATCCCTTCTGCTTATTAGGTGAAATAAGTCACGAGCCACGACATGACCTTTTACTGCCTAAGAAAAGGGGAGTCGTGTCTCATCACGACTGTCTTCCATGGAGTATTTAGCTGGATTTGGGCAAGAGATAAATCATGAATTTATGCTCATGTGGTATTTTAATTGGGTATCAAGATCAAATTAAAAAAAAAAAAAAAAAAAAAAAAAGACAAGACGCAGGCATGAAAACAACTTGAGCCTTTAGGAAAACAGCTGATGTCACACTGTTGTAACAGGGTTCGCTCCGTCGGTCCTCTTATTAACAGCCCTCACTTAGAGCAGAAACGAACCGCGCCGCTTTTATCCTCCTTATTTCCTAATCTACATGTCAGCTGTGTCATTTTAGGAAAAAAAAAAAAAAAAAAAAAGGATCAAAAGCAAACAACGCTTCATTCGGGCTGACGCGCGTCACGGGCAACAAAAGTCATTTGCTTTCTGTGGCGAGGGAAATTAAAAAAAGAAATAAAAAAACGTGTGGGAGCAAGAGAAGATGGCAGTTCAATCAAAAAAAAAAGGTTTAATGCAACCCCAGCCTTCACCCTCTTATTTTATTTATTAGATTCGGTTTATGATTGAAAAGGAGCAGGATGGACTTTAAAAAAAAAAAAAAAAAAAAAGCGATGTCAAAAAGCATCCAGCCTGTTTCGTCATTATTCTGCCAATTCTGGCCGTTTTTTTTTTTCCCAACACGAAGAGATTCTTCCTTAACCGCTCGTTGTTGAATTCCCGAGCTCAGAGGCTCGACGTACAATTTCGATAATACTCGACAAAAGAATAACAGCATGAGAGAAAGGATGACAGCCCCCCTCCCCCTTCCTCCCCTTCCTCCCGGTGTTAAATGTTCACTCTCTCATAACCCTCTCCAACATTATCTTCTAGCTCAGGCCCAGAAATGATTCAAATAAAAAAAAAAAAGCTCGGCGACGGCGAGCCAGGGAGTCATGATTCATCAGTGCAAAGGGAGACTTGGCACCGCTGAAGCCGGTGACGTCTGTGAGCCCGAACCTACAGCGTCGCTTAAAATAAACAAGCGAGACGCCGGAACAGGCCGGAGATTGTTCTTTTATCAGCTGAAATCTCAAAAGAATTATGATGCTACCGACTCTGAAAAAGGCATTTTCTGGGATTTTCTTTTCTTTTTTTTTTTTTCCCCCTCTCCCTCCGCGACTTTCAAAATATACTCATTTGGTCATCAATGTGCCCCTTTCCAAAACAGCCAAGTTGTGTGCACACCAGCAGACAATACAGAAAAAAATAATAATAATAATTAAAAAAAAACAAGTCTGTAAAACGCAAACACTAACAGCATCAGTCCAACCAAACAACGAAGATATATTACAAATTCTGTTAGCAATAACTTATTTCACATCATGCAATAAAAAAAAATAAAAATAAAAAGTAAAATTAAGGACAAGAAACACAACTATAAAGATTGATTTCCCTCTCTCTCTTTTTCCTAAAATATATTGGCAAGCAAGTTAATGTCCATTCTGGTTTGGTTGTTTCTCTTATTTTCAGGGTGGCACTTGAGTTCATCTGATATAGTTGCTGTTTTGTTTTTTTTGTTGTTTTTTTCTCGATGGAGGTAAAACTGAGAGGGCTTGAAGTACTGGGATGATGAAGAGAGGGCGATGGAGAGAAGAGCGAGCGAGCGAGCGTAGAGGAGCTCAGACGTCCACCCAGCTCTGCTCCACGATGGCCGTCACCCTCTTTTCGTACTCCCTCTTGTTTTCTTGATACAGCTGTGCCGCCTGGCTGTTGGCCGGGCTGTTGGGGTTTGGCTCGTCCAGCAACGACTGCGGAGAAAAGAAAAGAAAAGAAAAGAAAAGAAAAGAAAAGAAAAGAAAAGAAAAGAAAAGAAAAGAACAATGACGGGAATGTTTACGTGACCCGAGGAGATTCTCTGAACTGGGTGGAGCGCTGATGAAAGTTCTTTTGACATTTACCGGGTCGTGCACCGTGAATTTGTCCCCCCCCCTCCACCTCGCCCCCCGTCAAGGTCAGACCGTCACCGCAGAGCTCCGCTGTGATGATCTGAGCGACAACAATTGGGCAAAACGAGCTGAACCGCGGCGCGACGGCTCGTTCGTTCGTTCTCCGACGGGACAAAACGTCCCTCTCGAAAGGCAATCGTTTGCTCCCGGCCCCGTACCACTCGTTAGGTTTTGCCCCCCCCCCCCCCCCCCATCCAATTTTTTTATTTTTTTCCCCCACCGGTCCGCGGTGAAATTAAAAAAAAAAAAATAAAAAAAACTCGCGCACGCCACGGCTCACAAAACTCGGGCGCTGCTTTTGATCCGGCGACGGTACTTTGAATACGTTCTCGCCAAGGTTACAGCTTCCTTCCTGCTGCGCGCCGCCGGCACGACGCGGAAGCCGCCTCTGAGCCGTCTGATTAAACCCCCCCGCCCCTCCCGCCCCTCCTCCCTCCCCGCTGCCCCCCGCGGTGTTTCAAGCGAAATTCACGAGGGCTATTCAGATCCGACAACGGCCCCGGCGTATTTCAAATCAGGCTGCATTCACGGCGAGACGGAAGCAAAAAAAAGGCAGTCAAACCAACCAACCTGGATGGAGGTGAGTATGGACGACACGTCGTACGTGGGGCTCCAGCGGTTCTGAAGGATGTCTAAACATATACTGCCATCTGCGTAAACTGGGGAACAAAACAAAACAAAAATGAAGCAGAAATTAACATCACGTTATCATCAACTTCCAAGTATTTACGTCGACTGTGTGATCGACTGCTCTTCTATCACTCAACGCTGAAAGCACGAGATGCAGAACGGGCGGGCGGGCGCGTCAATCAACGGATCAGCGACGTCGGTTTAAATCAGCGGCGCGGCGCACTTCAAACCACGCAGGTTCTGTAGAACTGCGGCGCACATAAAAAAAATAATAAAAAAAATAAAAAATAAAAAGCAAATAAATCAGCTCGAGAGAACTTCCGATTTAAAAACGGCACGACTCAAACGCGGCACTCCTTTCCTGGTCGCAAACTCACTCGGACGCAAACAAAAAGAAGCAACTTCATCTGGCGGCTTTAACAGACGAAATGAATTTGGATTACGGACCGGCGGAGGGAGATGACTGGGAGGGAACGGCTCCAGTTGAGAAGCAAAGGAGGAACCTGAAGCTTCGAGATAATGGCGGGACACATTGTGCCAAAAAAAAAAAAAAAAAAAAAGGACAGCATGTAATGTCCAAACATTTTGTATATTCAGTTTATACACGCGTATATTGCAGATGTTTTGCAGGTGTTTACTTCTCTTTCCCAACACGGGGGTGGAGGTGGGAGGGGGGGGGGGTTCGTCTCGGTGAATAAAAGGGTGTTCGCACCAAGTAGCTGCTTACCATTCGGGTGAAACATTCTGGAGACGAAGCGAACTGTGGGAGGCTTGTTCGGGTACTCCTCTGAAAACTCTATCAGAAGCTTAAATGTTCCTGCGGAGATAAAAAAAGAAAAAGAAAAAAGGGAAGAAGGGGGAGAGGGTGAGGAGGGGAAGGGAGAGGGGGGGGGGGGACGAATGAACACGAGTAATTTCGCAAGGAGAATACAGATGTGACGGATCGAGGCGGTCGGAGTAACATTTAGGTTGCGAGAAACGTCGCCAGGCTCAGACGACAAACGAGAAAATAGTCCTTCGCCGAGGCAGACGTGTCGATGCTGCGGGCGGGAAGCCGGATTAAAAAAATAATAATAATAATTTTAAAAAAAAAATTAAAAAAAAATTAAAAAAGGAGGGAGGGGACTATAACGAGCCAAAAACAACAAACCTCGAGTCAGCACTTCTCGTGCCTGACCCAAGTCATAAATACGGCGGGAAAAATAAATTAAAATGTGCACGAGACATAAAAAAAAAAAAAAAGGGGGGATTTATGTGCACGTTAGCTGCACTGTACGAATCACACAGACGAACAGCAAACATGTTGCCAAGGGAACAAAGACAAGTCATGTTCGGCTACTAAATATATAGATATATACTGTACTGCGTATACTGTATATACTGTGCATTTTATATTTTATATTTATATTTTTTACTGCTATTTTATTGCTTTTCTATTTTCTATTTATTAAAATTTATTGCTTTTATATTTTTTTATATTTATATTTTTTTACTGCTATTTTATTGCTTTTCTATTTTCTATTTATTAAAATTTATTGCTTTTCTATTTTTTTATATTTATATTTTTTACTGCTATTTTATTGCTTTTCTATTTTCTATTTATTAAAATTTATTGCTTTTCTATTTTTTTATATTTATATTTTTTTACTGCTATTTTATTGCTTTTCTATTTATTAAAATTTATTGCTTTTCTATTTTTTTATATTTATATTTTTTACTGCTATTTTATTGCTTTTCTATTTTCTATTTATTAAAATGTATTGCTTTTCTATTTTTTTATATTTATATTTTTTTACTGCTATTTTATTGCTTTTCTATTATTCTATTATTATCTTATTGCTTCCTGTATGCTACTGTAGCGAAAAAATGTCCCCTCGGGGATTAATAAAGTAACTACCTAACCTAAATTCCTGGTAGTGATATTCAAAAGAGGTGACGGAAACACGATTCTCAGACAGACACAGATCACACAAGAGCAAAACTTGATATATTTCGTATATTAGATAAAAAAAGAAATTAAAAAAAACAAAAACAGAAACCGGCCATGTCTTTACCTTCTCTTTATTTTGTGACAAACATTCGAGTCAATGCCATAAAGTCATTATTAATGTAGGTGTAAGTGGACACGCAGCTTTGATTTCAGGGCATTCGAATCCAAACTCGGTGAAAACGGGAGTCGTCGTCTATTAGAAGTCGTCGTTTATTCAGGGATACGTTGCCTTTGCTGCGACGCAATATATTCGGAGCACGCTGTACTTGAGTACCGTCCCAAGGAGCGCAAAGGGCGGCCCCACCTCATCCATCTGAACGGAGCCGGCCTGTCGATGCGGAAGACGGGCGGGGAGGTTCAGCGTCGTCCGGCCGTTTCCTCTTTCGGTCGGACGAAAACCCACCGAGGGATTCGAGCGCGCATTCCCGGTTGACGGCGTTTGACCTCGTGATCGTCTCACGCCGAAAGTTCCAAGTCCAGGAGATCCTCGTGTCCGAGGACTCGGGGGGGAGGCTGCGGTTCCCGCGAGGTTCACCCGACGCCGAAAGTGAACTCGCCTGACCGGCGGCACTCGACGGCGAAAGGCAGCTCGTGAGACGCGCGTCTCCGCTGTTTCACTGCGGGTCGAGTTCGTTCGGGGGTTCAGAGACGCGACCTTCAGGAAACGTCCAGGCGCTCGCAGACCGCCCCCCCCCTCCCCCCCGCGAGGTAATTCGGAAAGAGTCTAGATACGATCACCTCGAGGCCTTGAATTGAGAAATGACTTCAGCCTTTTGAAAAGGAAAAAAAAAACCACCTACAGATATTCTCTTAGTTATGATTATCGCTGAAGTAGTTTTGTGAAAGTCTTGATTTTAACGCGCGGAAGTTTGAGCTGTTCGACGGGGGTTATTTTTGTTGCGCGAGCGAGCGAGCGACCGCTGCCTGACTTTTGGCTCCCGACAGTTTGGACAACACGCACAGCGGGGCGGTTTGTAAAAAGGACTGAACCTACAACCCCACAAACAAAACAGACGAACATCAGCCTGCACGTTATCGGAAATGACACATTTAAACTTACCATCTTCGAATGGTGTCCCCACAGGCCTGCAGAGGGCAGAGAGAGAGAGATAGAAATCAAATTACTCCCCATTTCCAGAAAATCCCCTCTCAGACCAGTCCTTGTGCAGAGTCTACCCACTACAGTATCCTTCAAGGACTGCAAGCTCCACGCAGACACCGGAGGCTTTATTTACTCAGCTCTTCACATTCATTCAGTCGGTGTTAAAGGGGCCAATTAAAACGGCTGCCTTCACATTTTTACATTCCTGGCAGCTTCCCATTCAAATTAGGTGAGGAGCTGCTGTCGAGTACATTTCCCACAAACGCGCGGGTGCTCCTCCGGTTTGCTGTTTTGCCTCTTTACGACCTTGTTTTCGGGTTCTTTCGGTGAACCCGTTCGCTTTTGACGTTTCATTGATTCTCGCTTTGACTTGAATTTCAAGCCGGTGTTTTTTTTTTCAGCGTCATAAAAGCACGTCGCTTCTTTGCGTTTGCGCGATTCGCTCTCCTTCCATCTGCACTTGAGATCGCGCACCAACAGAGAGGCCGTGTAAAAAAAAAAAAAAAGCGAGTCCGATGGTTCGGTCTTCGTGCGAGCTCCCTCGTCCCAACATCTCGCTCCGGCCCGGTTCTTCCATCAAACGCCCACTGGGACTCTACATGCTGATTTCCCAGACTGCTCTGTGCAACAATCGGGGCTATAATCAAACTTTTTTTTTTTTTTTCCTTTTTTTTCTCTTCTTTTTGTTAAAGGGGGGGGATGTGGAGAATGAGAATCCGACGGGGTGGGCGGGCCGCAGAGTCCGTTAATCCCAATCCCTGTGGCACGGTAAACACAGCGGGGCGGAGTTGGATTTAGAGCATGACTCACCCAAAAATAACAGCGTTCCAAAGCATGATGTTGTTCTCCGACGGTGCGCCGCTCACACCGGTAGGAGGATCTTCTTGAAGTCTAAAGACAGAGAGACAGACAGAGACAGACAAAAAGATGAGCGGAGAAAAAGGGAAGGACACAGAAACGGCAAGAGAGGCACAGAGGAGAGGGCAGCGAGGACAAAAAGAAAAAAAAGAGACGGGAAGGGATTAAAAATGAAATGATAACGCAAAACGACAGGTGCATAGAAAAGGAGGGAGAAGCCAGAGGGAGAGACACCGGAGAGACAAGGGTGAGTGAGCGCGAGAGGATTTTAAATGAACACCTTTGACTGCAGAGGATAATTATCAGTCAAAACAACAAACTGCCGGTATCAACGTGTGACTGCCAGTGGACGGCCGGGCTCGCAGGCTCGACTGCACACCGCCCGTCCCGGTCCCGTCCCGGTCCCGCGTCCGTCAACGTAAGCTACACCCCGAACGCTCGTCTGAAGCCACTACGGTTCTGCGACTGTACCCCCACCCCCCAACCCCACCCGAGCGTCAAGAGCGCCGGCGGTGTTGACGCCGAGCACTTTAACGACCGAGTCGACCTTGACCGGAAATGACTCCGCTAATGTTGTTGCGATCTGGGATAAACCGCAGACAGACAAAGGAAGGAGAGGCACCTCCCTCCCCCCCCCCCACCCCCACTATCACCCCCCCCCCCCCCCGATGCGCTTCCATCAATGCACGTTTGTTTCGCAGATCTAGACGACACGCCGACGACCAGAACGAAGTTCCTGTCGGCGCTGGACACTCAGTATTTTGTTTAAAATAAATAAATTGATTGATTGATTGAGGAATTGATGTTTGCTGCATCGAGTGTGTTTGGAATAAAGAAAAGAACGAGGCAGCAACAGAGAGAGAGAGAGAGGACGATAGTGTCACATCGAGAGCCGCCGTTTTACCGACAGAAAAATGAATAAAAGGACTGTGAATGATTGTGGCAGGTTGCAAACGCAGACATGGTTGTTTCACTCGAGTGAGATTAGATGCTTAAAAGTCGGCCTCCGAGTTCATTATCAATCCATTTCCTTTTTTTTTTTCTTTTTTTTCTTCAAATGATCAATAATAATCAAATAGTGAAAATGGCAGATTTAGTCCGTCCAAAACAGACGCGCAAAATGTTGTTATGCAAACAGAAAAGCTGCAAGATCTGCATGAGCTCAGTGCATTTCTGGCCCTTTTGCAGGATAAATAGAATCCAACTTAAAAATCAATGATTGAGCATCTGAAGGATTTTTTTGTTGTTGTTGTTTTTCAAAAGGCATGTAAGAGTAAGACCACAAAGACACCATTATGGGTTCTCCATATTTTTGATGTGTGTTTTGGCTTTATGTTTTTGCACATTTTACAGGCCAAGGTATTCGTCTGACAAGCCAACGTAATCATGGATGGGAGTGATCGTAGGTGAAAATAATCATTAGTTGCGGTTCAAGAAAGAAAACTGCCCCGAGCTGTTTGAAGCTCTGCCAGGTGAATAAAGGCCACGGCAACAATTGCCTAGCAACAAAGGCGTCAACGAATCAAAACAGGTGTCGGCAGTCAGGTCAACAGGTTAAGTCGAGTTTCTGGCAGCAGTCTCGAGCTTATCAGAGTATTGATCAGGGTCTGAAACAAGTGTCTGATGGATAGGAACCCACACAACAACAAAAACAAACAAACAAACTAAAAAAAAAAAAAAAAACTGCGTGGTGGTTATTTTCAGATCGACTGTCAGAAAATGAATTGGCAACCGCTTGGATATTTGATTAATTACACAGGCTATTCATTATGAAAAGAACACCAATCATTTTATAGTTGCCGCTTCTCTGGTTGTTTTTCGTTTGTAAACTGAAAGTCGTTGGTATTTTGATTGTTGGTCGGACAAAATGAGACATCTGAAGACATCAACTTGGACTTGAGGCGACTCAGACCTTCATTCTTTCTTGCCATGTACCAGAATAAACAACTAACTATTGAGAAATCAGCCAACACCTTACGAGTATCCTCATACATATCGTGAAAATAGTTGAGCTGTAGCCCTAGTATAATTTCTGTTAGTACATGTAATGCCAATAAACTTTTAACGGTGTCAAAATAGCATTAAGATCGGAAAAAAGGTGGCACTAATTAGACTAGTTTACTAACTCTCACCAAAACTCTAAAGAGCACTAAGACTGTGTGAAACTGAAGGTATGCTGGCTTTGGTTTCAGAAAGCATATTGCGTCTAAAAATACATTTTAAGAAGAAACGAAAGTCACGCTTTACTGACTAGAATCTGGAAAAATTCTTTACCAAAAAAGGACCATAAGCTTTTGAACCGTTCACTTCACGGAGCTAAAAACAAAACCCATATTTAGGCAGCATTTCAACACCAAAGTGTCATTTCACATCCAAGTTACCGAGCCAAAACGTCACACAACAGCGCGGCGGTCCAAATAATTCAACAGCTCAGGTCTCAAGAAACGCGTCGTGCAAATAATTTGACTTGTAGATCAAAACAATTGGAGGTTAAGCAATATCATGCAAGACTGCGTTCAATCAGCCGGCCGCGGTGTGGAGACCGATTCAGGCATCTGCAATTGTGTTTTCGTTGCCTCGGTGTCACAGTTTACCACCTGGGGACCTGCACAGCGGAGTAGAGTTACAGTGACACCTTATCCGCCCCGCTTCGACGGCTGTTCTTAGTAGAATAGCTTAGCATCTCTTTTTTTTTTTTACCCCCCCCCCCACTGACAGGCGTGTGTGAATAACACACACTCGTGAGCGCACACACACACACATACTGTGGGATGCCATATGGAGCAAGGCAACAGATTTGGGAGGTGCGGGGGGGGGGGGGTGGTGTGTGTGTATGGGGGGGGGGGCGTAGCAGGTATTACAAGCAGGTCCTTGGCAGGTGTGATTCTCCCAGGAAGCCAGAACATATTGTTTTTGTCTTCACAGCACCAGTTTGATCATTTAAGAGAAGGAGGATACACCGATCATGTATCCACACAACAACAACAACAATAACAACAAAAAGGCACGAGGAAGAGGTGGCAGGAACGTGTTCAGCTACGGTAGAGACGGTGGGCACCCCCCCCCCCCTCACGGTGGGCACCCCCCCCCCCCACCCCTCCCTGACCACAAAGCCCGAGTTGTGCAACACCTGCAAGCCACGTTGCAGCAAAGGGGAATTTGACCAAAAACAGTACCTTGTTGTTTTTAACAGCTCCATTTTAAAAAAAACAAAACCACAGCTCGCAGCCTGCACGTAATAATTCAGATAAATAAATCCACTCACCTCCAGCTCCTCATCAGGAGGCAGGAGGAGGAGGAGGAGGAGGGGGGGGGGCAGTTAAACCAAAAGACGAATTGTTTTCTGAATTGCTCACAAGCGTTTAATCCCGCAAGGTGTCTCCCACCTCAGTTAAACCTCCACTAGCTGAAATCGTACCCCAAAACATAACAAACTTGGCCAGAAAAACAAAAACACACAACAACAACAACAACAACAAAAACCCAACTATCGTTGTACCCTGGGTACAAAACTAAAACTACCATCTCCGAATATCGGGGGGAAAAAAAAAATACCATTCAAACAATCCCTTAGTGTTTATGTCAACCCGTGAGATACCGTGCGTCGACACAAACCGCCTAAATGAACACGTTTATTTCACAATAACTCCCGTCGGGCTTTATAAACAGTATTGTTTGTACCAGCGGCTAAACGCTAAGCTAAGCTAAAGCTAAACGCTATAGCTCCGGACACAAACAGCAGAGATGGCCGTAAGCAGCCTACCTTTTAAAATCTCTCATAAGCCGTCGCCTTGCCGGGGTCGACATTATTGAAAATGTGGTTTTTAAAAAAAAAAAAGAAAAAAGAAACTAAACCGGGACCATAAACTGAACGCTGTCCGAAACCAAATCCGGTGTTTCTTCCGCTCGCAGCTCTTCTTCTTCTTCTTCTTCTTTCTTCTTCTTCTTTCTTCTTCTTCTTCTCTCAAAAACAACTGGCTCGCTATTTATTGTGACGTCGCTATTTATTGTGACGTCGTCGGTGTCTCGCGGAGGTACAGCCCCGCTCGTGTCAGGAAGCAGGTAAAAAAAACAACAACAACTATATTTTCGATTGGTAATGACGTGCGAAATACATCAAACATCTCAGAGTATATTGGAGAACTAATATATATATATATTGTTGTTGTTTTTTTTAAAGAAATATTGCATTGTTATAATGTTCTCTTTTAAAGAGTTTCTATTTCCTCACTGCATTTTTTTTTCTTCTCTTTTTAATATCATGCAGCTATTATTGACGCAAACATCCTCTCTAAGTCTCCACATATGAAGAGTGAATTTTTGCATTTTTCTGTGGTTCATGGGCAGATTTTGAGACAAACGTCCGCGTTTCTGTGCTGTTGGGTGAAAATTATGGTCTTAACTTCACAGCACAGCCCAGAGTTTGATATTACATGTTTACAGAAGAAGGATAGAGGGATTGCTGTGAACAGAAGAGAGGCTATAAAGCCAGATTATGGAGTCTGACATCTTCAGAGTATTATGGATCAGTATTATAGATCCCTTTTCCAAATAATATAGAAAACCATCGAAGGAAATGTGTGATTCAGGTATATTTTTACAGCTATTCTGCTATAAAATATGTGTAAATACATCTATCTATCTATCTATCTATCTATCTATCTATCTATCTATCTATCTATCTATCTATCTATCTATCTATCTATCTATCTATCTATCTATCTATCTATCTATCTGGACATGGCCATTATGATCAGCTTTGTCTGTTGTCACGGTAACAGTATAATTCATTTTTATTAACAACTAATAACACACACACAGCCCTGATGAGAGCAAAACAGCCACAGATATTTGTTGAGGTGAATAAAGCCGGTTTACTGGAGAAGAGCTGTGCAAAGTGAGCTAACATTTGTCATTAATGTCATCCATTTGTTGATATGGGACGTGTCAAACAAGCATGTCATCCTCCCTAATACAATCCACCCATTTTGACTTGTGGACGGATAACGGGTGAAAAATACAAATTAATGTGCACCAGTCTAATAATCTACTCAGCAGTAAGTGGTTTACTTTTAAAAAAAAATTACATAATCCATCTGTTGCTAATGCACTGTGCCTGTTAAGTGATTAGCAACAAGTCAGCGATAATATGGAGTGATTTTCTAATAATAATATTTAGTGTAAATATATATTTACAGAGAATTCACTGGTTGATGTTATTCTGCAACGTGTGTAGAATATTGCTTCACAAAAGAAGAATACAACTATACAGTGACATACTATACAGGCAGTGATCATGAAGTTAGAAGTGCACCCTGGAAAAGGCATCAGGATTTTTACAACACAGGATCTTTTAAAAAAATATATATATATATTTTTATAACGAGCGGCTTTAAGGTTTTCTCTGCTTAAAACGTTATTACTCCCCCATTAACTGTCACTGTCCCCGCTCTCTCCCCTGAGTGAAAAATTTGAAACCAACATACAGTGGCACTTCATAAATTAATGACGTATAATTTTAGGGTGTGTGTGGACCTTTTTTTTTTTTAATGTCAAATATTAGTATTTTTATTGGAGCATTTACATACAATTTGACCAGGAACACATTCAGTGCAAAGTCATGGGAAATCATTGCAGTCCTCCTCTGGCAAGCAGTGAAGTTGCCGTTTGTAGATCTTTCCAGACTCCTATGATATATGTAGATAAGGCTTTGAAAGAATCATCACACGTGCATTACACATGCCTGGCAAATAAAGCCGATTTACAGAGGACAATGCTTCAAGTATAGATGCTGCTGCTGCAAAAAGCTACAGATTCTAAAACAGCGATGCCCCACACACATCATCAACACAACTGCATAGAAGATCTACACAATCACCACACATCAGATCAGTGTCGCCAATTCAGCGTTTTACCAAATGTTGAAATGCGGGGACGATCTCTGTTTCAGTTCCTGAGAGTAAAGTTGACCTTCTGGATTTAAAATGCCATCACTTCAACGCGTTATCCTATTTGATTTTTGTGTGAAAGTTTGTCATAATCGGTGTGTGAAAATTTTAAACTCTGGCCACAAACGTGTTTTGAAGGGGTTGCAATGACCTTTGACCCCTAAAATATAATCCGAAAGCAGCAGAGAAAAAAAAAAATCTTAATAGAAGTGAACAGCACCTGACATTATAAAACGAATCAGAGTCAAATGTTTTCGCGCTTTCTTTTCCTCTTCTTGCTGCTGCTGGGATCACAAGTGTGTGTGTTTGTACAGCAGTGGTCCATGAAAATGATGGATAACATGGGATAACACTAACCGCCTTTGCTTTCATGGTTGCACAGTTCTCTGTGATTAGGACAATACCGCAAATACAACAGGCTCAGTGTAAATACAACTCTCTGTTAGAGTGATTTGGCCTGCAGACAGAGAGAAACAGAGGGAAATATTCTTCACACAATGCCGGCTTAGGTTTTTACCACGGGTTTTAATTTGTTGGTGGTGTCAAGAGTTATTTGAATTTTATTGAATGGCTCGCTTCCTTCTCCTATTACATCTTCCAGTAATTATTTTTGTTGTTGTTTTATCATGTGCATCTTCATTTTCTGTGAGTTTTTTCATTTCCTGTGAACAAATCTCCGCTGGTTCACTTGATTACACTGATTTCCACATTTTTAATTAGATTTGGCTGGTGGATAAAATTCCCCTTTTTTACATTGTGGGTATTTACACAATTACAGATTATGTGAAATTATAGATGTATACGATGGTTTCTAAAGCAGAAAGAATCAGTTGATTAATCAGTCCTCAAACAATAACTGTCAACTGTCCTGATATTCGATCAATCATTTGGAATTTCTCTCTTTCAGTTGTGGGAATTTGCAGCGTTTCTTTTCTTTGTAATAATCGATTGAACATCTTTTAATATCTGATTCTTTTAAATCAATATCGCTGATTTTTTTTTAGCGAGCTCAATCTTGACTCACGCGCTGAGTTAGTTATAGAGCTCCAGTCCCACTGCAGGGCCTCTGTGAAATCCCACTCAAAGCTCCAGCAAATATATCTGGCTATTTAATCTAGCTTAATCACTCTCTTGACCATTTCCCTGAGAGAGTCCAGATTGCAGATATCAATAGACCCAAAGCCCCGTTAGCCTGTTTCACTATGGTGAGAATGTAGGTCACACAAAGACAAAAAGGCTCGGCCGCAGCTCCCCCAACAGCCAGGAATGAAAAGCATGTTTCTTTATGTAATTCAAAACACATTTACATCACGTGTTGCTATGCTAGACTCTTGAGGGAGGAAATGGATGTATACTGTATATGGGATTTCATGAGTAGTAAAAAAAAAGGGGTGTTAAGTCAGGGCAGCTGATGAAACTTTTTTTAATCAACAGAGGGGGGATTTGAACAGCTTCTAGACGTGGTAAAAGTTCGTTTTTGTAATTCCCTGTCTGGCTGCTTTGTGGAGGAAAAGGTGACCCCTGCGGTTGTCTGTCAGAAACTGAAACAAACCCGTGGATCCAGCCGGAAGAGGCAGAAAGAGAGTATCACTGCTGAGCTCAGGTGCTTTTAATAGAAAGGACAAAGAAATGGTGCAAAGCTTTCTCACTCTCACTAAGGCTGTGATGTTTCTCTTTGTTGCTTGCTCAGTTTCTGAAACAATGGATGTACAGTATTATAAGAAGGGTTTTAATAATATATATATGTGTTTAGTTTTCAGAGCTTTTTCCTCTTCACTAAATTCAAATTTTATTCTTGTGGATGATTGTAGCAGTCATAGTTTAAATTTGTTTGTTAATTACTACATCACTTGAGTTACACAATGCATTGTGGTTTATTTTTTAAAAAAAAAATCTTTATTTTTTAATTTTTTTATCGTAAACTGCTCTACAGAGACACTGAACAACTACTGTACTGTACAGTGAGAAATTAATTTTAAATGAATCCAGAAATATCATAATTTGATGATACACATGTATTTACATATGTCATTTTTCAACCCAGTATCACGGCAAAGCTTTAAATAGACATGCTGGTCCACTACAGCAAAATGTGAAACAGCCACGCTTTGGTCTTTCTATGCGTGAACGGTACACGTTTTGAAAGCGTTAAACTTACACGCATGTAAAATGTCATGTGACATGGGATCATGTGACCAAGGTCCCACAAAAGAGGTAACAAAGGATTTTTTTTACAGAATCTTGTGAATCTGACATCTGAAATCTGAAACAGAAGTATGTGACAGCACAGCTG
Source organism: Brachyistius frenatus (assembly GCF_029030835.1). Lineage (NCBI taxonomy): Eukaryota > Metazoa > Chordata > Actinopteri > Embiotocidae > Brachyistius > Brachyistius frenatus. Next base: position 3,100,738 of record NW_027210604.1, read on the forward strand.
GACAGATGCAATCTTCAGTCTTGAAATATCGTTATTTTTTTTCTGCATTTACAAAGTTCATGGGTTGAACTTTACTGTGGGTTAATGCATGTTTCCCTCCGTCCCTTCCTCCTTCTTCCTTGTGTTCTGTGGATGGAGAAATTACTCAGACCTTCATACCTCACACATCAGTCTCACTCTAAAGACCCCATTAGTCACCACAGAAACCTGCTGCTGGCGCCTGGAAGACTCCAGTCTGTGAGTGTCGGGGCGGAGCCCCTGATGGAGCCATCAACATGTGCAGGGGCCTTGAGCACTAATGAGGAGCAAAGCTGAAAGATGGTACAAGCTAATTGTCTCATTAGAGCTCCGATGTCTCGTTACGTCTGCATGGGTGACGGGGGTAATTAAATTACACGGTTGACTGGGTCAGTGTTTGGGCAGCCGGTCACGGCCGCGGTGTCACCGTCGTATTTTACGGACCTGTGAAGGGCACTGGTGCTTTTAGTGGCAATGATGAAATTTAAATGGATTAAAATAATTCACCGGATATGGACAACATTAAACTGAATCTTGTCACGGTTTTTGATCTGTTTTATTAGGTGCCTTATGATCAACTGTCTCCTAAATTTCTGAGTCATATTGATGTTTTAAACCACAAAAGCTGAAATCTACTGACTCTGGTAATCACCTGAATTTTCCTCCAATTTCACCCGTAAAGTTGACATTTTTGGAGTAATTTCTAAAGGTGAAAATGATAAATTGCCACCTTAAGTGACCAAAAAAACAAATGACATCCTCGTCAGCCTCAGTTGTACTTTGTCAACATTACACAATGTACAATAGCATCTTATCGTGGTTATTTAACATGCTGATATTGACATTGTGCTTAAAGCATCGCTGTACCTCAGTGGCGCCTCTTGGAGGCACTGTTGTGTCTGCAGACTCAGTATATTGATCATCTAGGATTATATCTTTGTAATAGAGCAGGATGTCTTCATTTCATTTGTTCCATGGAGGGACACAATATAGTATCCTTGTCATTAAAAGAAACCACATACATTTTTTTAAACAATTGCTAATAACTAATGATTAACTACATTAATTGATTGGTCCCAAGAATAAAACCAATTAAATTAGTAAAATGTTGGATTACAGTGAGCCTCCAGTTTTAGTGTTACCTGAGTCTCAATGCAGGGATATACACTTTTCCCCTCAGAGATACTGTATGTATCCAAATGTACCCAAAATGTCCCCTTTGGTTTCTATACCTGACAGAGACTACATGGTAAAATTGACACACTGAGAGTTTTGAAAACTCGTACAAAATCCCTGTAGCCTCTGTTGCAGTGTTTAAGGTGCTCTCTGGACTGGATATCTCCGTGTGTTTTAAAAGACCACTACAGAAATACATTTCTTGTGATTTGAGTGATCGGCTCCTTTAAAAAAAAGAAACAGCATTGGGTATACAGATTCTGGTATGTTGGAGCAGAATGCTCCTGTGTTGATATCAATTTTGTTATAAAAGCCTCTTAGACATGGGGAAGATTGAAGGTGTGCATAACCAAATAGAAATCTGCTGTGGATCACTGTGAGCAGCATCTCATTATTCATCACTGATGCAACAACTGGGCTTTTTGTAGCAACACGTTTCTACGTTATGTATCAGTGAGGCATGAAAAACAATGGAGTTGTACCCGACCCTGTGGAGACAGAGTAGCAGAGGCAGCGAATGATATTAAATTTTAATACATACCGAAAGAAGTACAGAGTTTACTTTTACACCTGAACACAAACGCAAACTAGGCTGCACTTGTTTCCTTCTGTCAATCTCCCTTCTTTTTAATCAAATCTGGCCTCTCCACTTCCAGCAACGTGTGTCCATAAAAAAAGGCTCTGGTTTGTTTGACTCGCCATAAAGTTACTAGCCTGTGTGTGGTGGTTGAATTTTGAATATGCTTATAATAAGCACCTTCATGACAGCATCGTATGTGCTGAAATCACCAAATGCAGACATAAAGCATACAAGTGGCTGAAATGTCATTTGAAATATCGAATCATTTTCAAAGATGTATTTGACTGAAAACTGGCCAGTTTCTAGGGAAGAGAGTTCATTCTTAATGTCAGAAATTCAACTTTGATTAAATAATCTTCATCTTCTTTATCTCCACTGGGTTTGGGACCTTTCCCCAATTTACAGGAACCCTTTTATTATCTGACTGAAGGTTCTGTGAGGTGATAATTGGGCAAATTCCATTCGCTGATGAAGATTGTTGGATGCTGTTGAAAGATCCAGAAAAAGTTAGTAAGTGAACTTTAATTTGAGATAATTTTGCCAAACAATCCAGAAAAAAGGTTTCTTAGTTACATCAAATCAATCACAATCATCAACCATTTAATTTGGAATATAATTGGAAATATATTTGTCCCCCCCAAAAAACACGTCCTCTCCTCTAAAGTGAGTGAAAGAGGGACAAAAAGCCTCAACTTGCTCGTTATCAACAGCAGATGGAGCTCGAGATCTCAGATGGGGAACAGCAGGCTGCTGTTGTCATGGTTTCAGGTATCCTGGAGACACAATACTGGATGCTAATTGGTAGAACGAAAAGGAGGGAGAGAGGTAGAGGTTGTTGCTGCCTCTCTTCATTTTCTGTTTATATGTGCATCTCTATATTTAGTCCGACACGTAGAAGAATTGCCACCATTTACTGCACAAATGCAAACGACACGGGTGGAAAGAGTCGGACATACTCTGATAATAACAATGAAACTTTAAAATATGAACATGAGATATGACACTGGAAGGTATAGAAGTGCAGCATGTGCCCTATAATGTAATATTAGGTTTCCTCTGCCTTTTTCTGTGTTGATTTCTGTGTCTAATGTCATATAATATTTTAAAAGTTTTTTTTTATTTTTTATCAATGCCTGTAAAATACATTCATATTAGAATGAACTGCTATACTGAGCAGGCACTCTGTATGTAGCCCAAACTAATACTAAACTGTCATCTGCGTCTCTATATCTGTGCGTGTCTGTCTGTTTGTCATGCAGAGCGTAATCGTCACACGCCTTGCCGAGGCACCGCTAATCTAATTTCACGTACGCCTGATAAACTACGTCGTAAGTCGTTGTGATTGTTTCGGAGGATGCATATTGTCTTCCTGTCCCACCGTCTGTCTCCGTCTGTCACATCAAACACAAACACGTATCTGTGATGGCGTTGTTTACGGGAGGGTTCGGACATCCCGATAGTCTGGCACCGGCATCCAACGCGCGGCCTGCATCTGCTCGCCTGGAATTAAAAGGGCATTTATCCAAAACCTCCTTGGCACACGCAGAGTATTTAAATTTAGATGTTGGACGGCAGCAGCAGCAGCAACAGCAGCAGCAGCAGCAGCAGGTACCCTACTGGCTTTTAATGGCCAAACGAGAACGAGAACAGAGACCATAAGGCCCCTCCTGATGAATTGCAGCCGTTTGATTGGTGTGGCGATAACGGAGTCGTGTATCCTGCTGTATCCTTAATGGCATGTCGGGAGCTCACGCCGGCTCCATCCGAGAGCTGGATTAACCTCTTGTATTGTGTTGCCTTGCCTTTTTGTCTCGTACCTCTCGATGCAGTAGTGGTCAACGTGTCATCGCTTCTACAACGCTTCTATATCTGGCTCTAATATGTCATTGCTCGAGACGTGAACGGGGTTGGTTAAAGCTCAACAACGCAGGCTAAAACGATTGTGAAATCCACCTGTTAAAATATAGTTTTCTTTGATTCAGCTTTTTTTTTTTTTTTTTTTTTTTTTTTTACGTTTTGCAAAAGTGAGCTGCCAGACTGAAGGTGTTGCACTCTCAAAGGGACTCGTGTGTTTCTATTACTCATTGGGAAGAATCTAAAAAAAAAAGAAGTCTCAGACTAAATAAACTTGCTGTCTTTGACAGACTTTAAGCTAAAAAAATTTTTTTAAAAAAAAACTCCCAAAGAGATGAACTGAATACAGACAGACTGCTCACATCGGGAGGGGGGGGGGGGGGGGGACGACGAGCCACCCCGGTGGGCCAGGTTGGACGCATGCCCAAGTTCGCTGGCCACAACAATCAAACAGCCAGGATTAGCCTGTTGAGAAATTGATCGATGAAATGTTAATGTGGAAAACAACGATCCACAGTACGCTTGTCATGATCTAAAATAGGCTGCAGGGTCACAGACATGAGACTTGATCATGTGGAGGCTTTTCGCGAGTTAAGTGGATGTTGAAATATCATTATACAAACATGATTAAAGATGCATGTTTTTGTGAGGGTGATCTGACATTCAAGTCTTGTACTGATTATCTTCATCCAGAAGGAGTTGCTGGTTAGGTTTTTTTTTAATTATTATTATTATTTCAAGAATGCAGCTGAAGCCTTTTGTCTCCTTTCCTTGCAAAGCAGAAAATGTAAAAAAAAAAATATTGTATTATTATTATTATTGTGCACTTGCAAGCAGATTTCCAATTTTAAGGAGTGCGCTCTCGAAGCAGCAGTGTTCGGTTCTGCTCGGCAAATTTTAATCTGCTTTTTAATAAAGGACTTCTTGAGAGATGCGGCATTTACGGCACACAGCCATCCTCTGCGGTACTGTACAAAAAGAACTGATTTCTTTCTCTGAAATAAAACAACCAAAAAAAAATGTCCACTTTGATTTTAGAGGGATATATTCCCCCTCGCTGATGCTGACGAGTGGGTACGATGATTACGACTGTAATCTCTAGGGAAATTGTAATTGCAACTAAACCTTTTTTGAAGGTATTTTCGATTTATTGACCTGATGTTTGATGTTTAAAATGATCATAAAAGCACTTTTTTTTTTTTGGTGTGTGTGTGTGTGTGTGTGAGCGGCAGAGCTTTTCATCGCCTTCCACAAAGGAACCTAACAGCTTTAATTTAAGATACAATGATTGTTAATTGACGCGACGCTTGTCGGTGTTCCAGCGCGTCAGCCCTGAAAGATGGAGCCGATTGAGCCTTTGATGGCCGTTGTTGTTTGACGCGTGGGTTTGCATTTTGAACGGTTGGTGCCAAACTGACCGCAGCAGGGTTCGTGCCGAGATTTCAGTCGCACAACATGTAACACGCTGACACAAAGACTCAGGTTAATACTGCAATGTTGCCGCGGAGAGGAGTCTGTCAGAGCAGAAACCCAACAGATCTTTATAGAAAAGGCAAAACACAATGATGCGATCGTGCGGGATAGCCGATCGCAGGTGAACGTGTCCCGAAGCTCCTTACTGGACCGCTGAGGCTGAAAGGGATCAATCAACACGTCGTGACGTAACTGGTGAAAGATCAATAACTGACGAGGGCGCACATGACATGACAACGGACCTGCAGTTGCAGAGTCTGTGTTGTTGTTGTTGTTGTTGTTTTTTCTTCTTCTCTTTTCGCCCTCACACTGTAAAATGTGCAAATTACTGCAAGAGCTCATGGACTTTTGGAGAAAAAAAACAAACAAAAAAAACAACTGCAGTGACAGTTTGACATTTTGGGACAACAGTGAGTGAGATGAGAAGATCAATACCTCTTTTATATCTGTTAGATATGAAAATAGCCACAGCCTGTTGGCTAACCATGAAGTCTAGAAACAGCTGCTGGCCCAGCTCTGTTCTTAGCACCCCTACAGCTCACAAATTAACACAATATTTTTTGTTTTTTTTGTTTTTGTTTTTGTTCCTCACCACCAGCAGTCGCCAGAGATATCTTAGTAGGTTGTCCGTCTGCACTATTCTGGTGAACGCGATATCTCAAGAACGCCTCGATGGAATTCCCTTCAAATTTGGCACAAACGTTCGCTTGGTCCCGAAGAGTGAACGGAATAGATCCAAGGTCAAAAGTCAAGGTCGCGGTGACTTTACACGCTCCGGTCCTCAGCGACGCTAGATCTCAGTAAGACCTCGAAGGGGATTTCGTGGAAAATCGGCCCATGCGTTTTACTAAGGTCAAGGATGGACAAAGATTTTGGTAGTCTAAAGGTCAAAGGTCAACTGACACCTCGCGTCTAACCGACGAACCGTGAGCTACGTACTTCAGAGGCACACTGAGGAAACTTCTTCAAATGTGGCACAAATGTTTACTTCGGTTCAGACTATTTCTTGGCCAATTGCATCTACTTCCTGAAGTTGTGCACCTCACTTCCCCACCCCACCCCCACCCCCACCGGCGAGGCTACCCGTTTCCCCACTGACTCCATGCCACACATCATCTGTGAACGGAAACACGTAAAAGCAGCGCACAGGTGTATTTAGACCGCAGCTCACTGAGATAGAGGGCAAAACGTTTTCTTCAAAGAACATGCTGCAGCTGCGATGTCGCCTCCGCCGTGTACTGTTCGGCGTACATTATGGATTGTTAAGACAAGAGAAACGGATTGGGGCAGTATTTTGAACTCCTTCTGAGGAGTTTGACAGAAACACAAGGTTATTACAGAATCGAAATCTGAGGTTTGAGTAAATGTCTTGCACTGTAAAAAAAAATAAAGGAAAACTGCTCACAAAGCATTACGTGTTCTCTAAAGCGCTGTTAAATATTTGACAAGGCTGTTCTGCACGGAGCATCCACGTAAAGTTATATTAGTTTGTTATGATGTCAATTTAACTGGGTTTTAAAGATGTTATCTATACAGTAAAATCTCTTGAAATGCAAGGCTGTTTCATATTTGAAGAAACACCTACTTTGGAGATTTGGCACTATGGGCTACCTTAGTAGGATCATTTACTAATTTTGGTTATAGCCTGGAAAAATGATAAAACCCTGCTAAGTGGTGACTGGTTTAACTATATCCATAACAGAATGGCTGAAATATATGAAGACAAAGATGGCCTTTAATGTTGTTTCCTCAATGTGGCCTTCATGTAAAACACTGACGTCATGGCCACACCATAAAATTCACAACATGCTTCCAGGGTGTGATGATGTGTTCTCACTAGTGTGTGTGTGTGTGTGTGTGTGTGTGTTGGTAACTTCTCTATTAAACGGTGGGCCAATAAAACCGCAGAGGAAGCAGCACAGTGAGCCAATGACCGAGCTGCCGTCATCGGTCTCCGGTTGTTATTTGACTCGGCCGGCGCTCCGCTGCGCAGCCAAGCTAGACACGCTGAACCAGTGGGACCGGAAGTTAGGCGATTCCGACAGACAGGCAATTTTTCAACCACAAAAACAACCTCCGGTGTGGCTGCTATAAACGTCTCCTTACATAAAAAAAATATATATATATAATACTTTTTTATTATTTCTTTCTAATTAAAGGAAACAATCCCTTTACAAACATAATTCATCTAATCAAGGTTTTATAGCATGTTTTATCAGTTGGTACACTGAGATAACCTTTTTTTTGGGGTTTGTTTTACAGATATTCAAATTATCTGCTGAACAATGACAGTTCCTCACGATCATAAACTTGATGTAGCCTAGACTGAAAATTCAGTGCCAATATTCACCAATCATATTTGGGAAAAGCTAAAGAGAGATAGAAACATACATTTCTACAGCAATGGATCCCTTGACACGCCAACATTTTAACAAGGGTTACCATTGAAGGCACAGAGGTCAACTTCAGGGATTTTGTGTGGTTTTATTTTTAGAAACCTATTCCCATGTACAAATTGTCGTTGAAGGAAAATGGTTACAGGTACCATATATTAGCATTAATTTAACCATTAATTTGAGGTGTCTTTTTTTGCTTTCCATACACTTCTTTACATTAAATAGACTCTTAGACATGTTTAACAAATGTGCGAAATAGAGCCAAAATAGAAAGAAATGATACAACCAGGCCAAATTAAAAAAAAAAAAATCCATTAAAGCAAACAAATACAAAACTAAACATAGAGTACTAAATAAACCCTTGTTTTTACATTCGCACAAGATTTAAAAAAAAAAAAAAAAAAAAAGGTTTATCACTTAATTAGATTTAGACTTTATTAACGGGGGGAATTTCTGGGGAAATTTAATCATCACAGCAGCATAGAAACATATTTTTTTTTTTTTTTTTTACAATTTGTTTTGGTGTCTCTCGTCAGCGTTCATGCTTTTATTTCGAAGGTCACAACCGGATGTGCTTGTGACAAGAAGTCCTTTCCGGGGCGGCTCACCGACTGACGTCTCTCCCTCCTTCAGCTTCAATCATAGCGATCCGGCAGCCGGAGGAACACGCGTCTGTAAACTCCGGCGGGTGGGGGAGAAAAAAAAGAGAGAGACCGGGAAACAAAGAGACTCCTGAAACAAACAAACAAAACAAAACAAAAAAAACAGCTAAACGTGTCGGCAAAAGCTACAACAGCGGCGACCCCACCCTCCCCTCCTCCTCCCCCTCCAAAAACAAACAAACAAACAAACAACCGCCATGGACGAAAAGGCGTTTACGAAAGAGCTGGACCTGTGGATCGAGCAGCTCAACGAGTGCAAGCAGCTGTCTGAGGGACAAGTGAAATCGCTCTGCGAAAAGGTGAGACATTTTTTTTTTAAACTTTCAACTGCCAGCGTCTTCTTCTTCTTCTTCTCCTCCACCCACCACCACCACCTCCTCCTCCTCCTCCACCACCGCCGCCGCCGCCTTTCCAGACATTCTTAAAATGGCGTCCGGTAGTGTACATTTTCATTTACGCGGTGCGCGTATTTGACAGTCAGCCACTTCTTCCCAAACACAGATGAGCGACTGCTTGTTGTCTTAAAAAAAAAAATGTCGGCAAACAAGTGAATTACAGACACTTGTTTGAGTTTTTTTGTTGTTGTTTGTTTTGGTTTTTTTTAAAGCAGCCGGGCGGGAGGACGAAAACCATTTACTGGGAATTCAGCGGGGCTGCAGCGTCTCTCCGCCGGGAGTCGGCTCCATCGCTTCAGCCGCATTATGCCTCGTTATACTCGAGGGGAAAATACGGGTGCAAATTTGGGAACACTTTTGGGAAGATAACCTCGAAGCTATTTGAATGCGCCAAAATCCTCCTGCAACAAAAATCCTCCTCCCTTCACGAAAAAAGTTTCAAGTCGAGTTTTTGTTCTTCAAAAAGTGTTGAGTCAACTCTGTGGTCATTTCCGGAGGCCAGAAGTTTGTGTAACTGTACTGCGTTAATGCTGACTGGTGTTTCTATTATTTTGTCCTTTTTTATATATATATATATATATAAATAAGGGGTTAGGCTGAACGACACGACAGAAGAAATGGCTGCAATAAATTGCTCCTTTTCATTTTTGACCCAATTAATCAATTAGGTTGTTGGTCTTTTTTTTTAAATGTCTGAAAGTGGTGAAAAATGGCAGTCAGTGCTGTCAAAAAGCGTTTTGTTTTGTCCCAATCAAGTCCAAAACCAAAAGTTTAGTTGGGTTTTTTATCATGGAAGATTAAAAAAAAACAAAAAACAGAAAATATTCACATCTAAGAAGCTGAAATCAGAATTTTCAGCATTTTTTTTTCAAAAGGATTAATCGATTGCCAGAATAGTTGTTCTGATGAATTGTTGTATAATCCACGACGGTTCAACAGCAACATGCGCCACAGCTTCCAAAAAACAACAACAACAACCATCAACACTTTTCTAAGACACTCACCAGAAAAAAAAAAAAAACCCTCTCCATTAAGGGAGGATTTATTTCAGGACTGTTAGACTTAACATATTTCAGCGTGCTAATAAACCGCCAGCTCAGCCTACGTTGCAGATTAATCCTCGCAGGTAGTCCGGAGAGTTGCAATTTATCCGCGACCTCTGACCCTCATCTAGCTTCTCATTTACCCCTGAGGTCAATAAGTAGTGAGGGCGACCCGTTTACCAGGCAGCTGAGTAGTCCATTTTCAAACTACAACATGACTTAACGGGTGTAAAATGCATCGTGCGAGTGGCACATTGCACTTCTAGTCGCTCATTAGTCATCTGCTCTAAGTTTCTTGTCGACTTCTTCGGGACGTTAAGTGGACGTCGCGTCAATTTGCACCCGTCCAGGGAAATGTCAGCGGCCATGATGCGAGCGAATAACACGGAGACTGAAAATGAACTGAAGGGTTGTTTGGTGTTAATTTCCTCCCCCTGATGCTGCCGTTGCGGCGGCCACAGACATGTTGTCAGCACAAGTGTAACTTTGACCGTTTCGGTCGGTTAACTGCTGTAATTATTGTACGTCCCGCTGAGTGCGCAACGTGGACATTTACTTCTGCTGCGGCTGACAACGGGCCAGCTGATTCTCAACACGTCGGTGGTCTGAGCTGCAGCTTAACCTCAATCCTCTCCCCAACATCCTCTGTGCGGATTTCCAGCTCTAGATGTCTGGGGCTGAAAGGACCATTTCACCCTCAGACTTCAAAACAGTTTTTTTTTTTTTTTATTTTTTTTTTAATCTAATTGAGAATTCAAGTTTTCCAGAAAGTTCTACAACCCTCACCCCAAAGCATCTATTGCCGTCGCCCTGCGGCCCGCTCCGTTTTCATGCCTGCCCAGTTGGAGAATTGACATCTCTGTTTCTCATTGCAGGGCGTTATTAGTGTCTGAAATCCTTACTGAAACCAAAACTTCACACCAGATTATGGTACTTTAGTTTTCTGGTATTCTTTTTTTTTTTTTCTTCTTCTTTTAAAATTCAGATTTGCTTGTTTGGCTCAGCCCTCATAATGGAGGCTAAATTTGGACAGATGTTCTTCATTGCCATTTAGCAGATCTGAGCAGCTGTATCCCTCTCAGCTCTTTAAAAGGACAGAAACGCGCTCCTCTCCACCATGTTTGGAGAGCTGTGTGGACTGAAGGTTAAGGGGCGCAATATCCTCCAGTGGCTTGTTGGCATTTGTTTTCCTTTTTGTTCGGCTCTGATGTGGTCAGTCCCAGTAGTTGTAAATGCATTATTTATCCGAGGTACACAGCGGGTCAAGATCCTAACATGGGACTGGATGTTCTCTGTAGGAGTGTGGGGGTGGTGGTGGTCCATAATGCATAAGGATGACCTTTTTTTGTTTGTTTTGTTTTCCTTTGGAGTTGAACTTACATTTTTGACCTCTTCAGCTACTATGCTTTTGACAAATCGCTGCAGTGGTGACCCTTTGAACTTTTATTATTATTAATTTTTTTTATAGACATCTGTTCAAGGAACTTGTAGAAGAAACAAGAACTTCACAAATAAAGTTGTGTTTCTATTTCCCGTTTCCTCACTGATGCTGCAAGGACGCCATAAGAGTAGCCGAGGGGGGGAAAAGGAAAACTCTTAATTTCCTCCCCCGGTACTATTGACACAGCTGCTCCACCCATCCACCCACCCACCCATCCATCCATCCATCCCCCCTCCCTGTTTCTGTTAATATCCTCAGCAGAATGCACCCACACAACACCCTCCCCCATGTAAAAATAGCACAGGATATGACTGCTGGCGAGGTTGCATCACTACCACTATGAAAGCCTTTGTTGCTAAGAGTGTGTGACTCAGGATAAAAGTGTTCGCTGTGACTCAGAGGGCGGCCATCTCTGTTTGGGGATGGTATGGGGGTGCGGAGGAATGAGATGTGCAGCGTAATCGGTCCTCTTGTCTTTTCACGTCTGCTTTCCAGCTCTCTCCGAGAGAGGCTGAACACAGCACAGGTTCTCTCAAGTGGGCAGGGAGGAGGCAGCCGGCAGCGCTTTGTCTTGTTTATCATAATCAGTGCCGATTTTTCACTTTCCAGCACTGCAGTTGTCTCCATTTTTTTTGTTTTGTTTTTTGTTCGAGGCCTCGGTTGCGTTTTCCAAATACCGTTGACAGGATCGCGAGTTCGTCCCTGAGCTTTTAATGTTGTTTAAATGAAGCGACTCCAGACGACGTTAGGTTGACTGGAAATGAGCTTCATGTTCCTGTCAATTACAGAGAAAATGTAATTAAGTGTGTAACGTGCTTCAGGCAGAGACTCATCCCTTTCCTGACCTTTTTTTTTTTTTTTTTTACTCCCCCACTGTTCAAAAATAAACCTATTGTGCGTTACATAACCCTTCAGACATGGTTTTTGTCTTGAAGGTTATTTTCCCCGTGATGTTTACGCCTTATCTTTCCCTGACGAGGCTGCCGGGTCTACCGAGCACCCAGGCCCGGTACGTAGACAATTCGGACTTCTTGGTCCCCCGTCAAACATTCATTTCATATGACGCCACCTTAAAATGCGTCAGAATGGTGTAATAATTTTCATCATGTGGTGACTTTTGCGTGACCTTTTTTTTTTTTTTGGTCTGGAACCAGTTTGATGCAGCGAGGCAGGGCAGCAAGTGGAGCTTTGTTTGCCAGCTGAGGTCACAGTTTCAGTCAGGAGATCTGCTCCGAAGGGTGGTTTTGTTTTCCTCCTATTGTGAATTCATTACGTAACGGGTCCAATATTAATGTCAGAAACTCGCGTCCGAGCGACCGATCCTGCACAACAGGTTGTTAAAACGCGTCTCGGGCAATTCAGAGTCTGCCGCGGACGAAGCGCTGACAAAAATCGGACGCGGTCTGCCGTCGCCCGGCCGGTGTTGATTTCCACAGCGGTTGTTATTGTGCTGATGTCGGCAGAATGACGTGCGGTTGTAAAGTTTTGCCCAGGCGTCTGCAGGGGAACCTTTTGGCCGCATTTAACTCACTTTAATGGGATTATATTGCGGCAGCTGAGAAAACGCTGACCACATTTCTCGACGCCGGGCTGAGCCGTTTGTCGGCGACGCGGCGTCTCGGGCGGAGCTGCAATCGGGAGGCCGAGGTTCCCCCGCCGGAGCCTCCCCCGAGGCACACGGGTGCGGTCCGGACTTCGGGCCGAGGTGATTACGGAGGCTCTGATGTCATCCTTTACAACTCGCAGCAGCCGGGACCGGCGTCCTCGGCGTGCGCCGCTCCCCGCCGTCTCCGGGACAAACGGCTCCCTCGCACACTACCGTTTGGTGCTTTTCGCTAAATCCGAGTTTAAATAGCGAGTTCTGAAAAAAAAAAAAAAAGCTTATCTTGGTGCCGGGAGCAGCAGGTCACATCGTTGTTGGTTCACTTCCAACAGTTTTATGTAATATTTGATCAAGAGAGAACCTAATCCCGCGGGGTGTTTATTGCTTTCTGCCGCATTTTTGTTGTTGTTGTTGTTGTTGTTGTTACGTGGCACGATTACATCAGCATAAAATGATATCTTGTAAAGGATATAGACTTTCTTTTTCCTTTTTTTTTCTGGAGGATGAGGCGATGCTGACGGTGAATGTTTTGTCGGGTATTCAGGACAACAACGAAGGTCTACCTCGAAGAGGTTTCACTGAAGATTGAACGTTTGAAGCGAGAGAAATCAAATCGGACGTTCGGCACGACGTGGAACAGAAAACGCAAGCGCTGTCTGTCACGCCGATCGCGCACAAAGTGCACGTTAAGTTCATCGGGGGTATTCCTTCAGCAGGTTTCGGGAGGCGGAGGTGCTATCTGATGCATCGCCGAACATCATTATTACTCATACGGCGTAGCGTAAGGTTACAGAGCTGAAGGCCGTAGATTGATTCACCCGTGGAGAATGTCCTGCTAAAAGGAAAAGCACTTAAAGATATTGTCTTTTAGATGAATTAGGTTGTCGTCTTATGTTTGAACCCGGTGTCTGGTATCTTTTTTTGGTTTTTTTTTTCCCCCTCTTATGGTCTAAATATAAGATAAAAGTAGGTTAGGACTTTTCCAGCAGGAGCATTAGAGGTTTGTTTGGAACAGGGCAGGAACTGAATCGTCCGTTTTGTCAGTGTCAGGGCCGTAACAAACGTTTCTACTATTTCAAATGTATTATCTACCCTATTATTACATTTGTTATCATTCAAAGTACTGTAAAGTGGCAGTAAGTACCTTTTACTACCATTTTATTTTTGTCTTCTTTTCCATCATTGCCGTATCCGTTTTCCAGATAATGACCAGTCATTTTAGTTATTTAGAATGTATAAAGTGTATTAAATGGACGGTGCATTTAAGGACACTGGTACTGTAGCTAAAGGGAAAGAAAAGGCTGAGAGGATCCCAGACAGGTGGACCCGACCCCTCTTAAAGTGCACGTTTTTTTTTGTTGTTGTTGTTTTTTTTACCGACTCATCTCGTCGTTGTTTACTTTCTATTTCTTTTCACCTCAAAGTAATGGGACTCGGCAGAAACGGGGGAGGGAAATCGACTGCGCTGCGGCTCCACTTTCGATAAAGACATCGAGAATATTCTCCCCGGCCGAGCGGACTCGGTTGCTTTGGCGGCAGAAGCCCCGGTCAATCTGTCGCGCAGTGACCGAAAGGCCTCCTGCCACACGGCAGCGTGGGCACGTGGCGGGGGTGCATAATATAGGTCAGCGTTGTGCAGCGCTGCGGGCCCCGTCCCGGTCGCAGCCGGGCCCGTCTCTCTCTCTGCGTCCCCCCCATCTGCTGGTGACGGGCCAGCTCCACCTCCAGCCACGCTTTTTTTTCTCCCTGGGGCCCCGTTGTTAAAAGGGAACAGCACACGGTGGGCTGCTCGAAACGGGCCGCCGGCAAAATCCCAGGCGTTTTTCGACGGGAGGAGGCGTGCGCGCCCTCCGCCCCCCGCCCTCCCACCGCAAACCGAACCAAGAAGAGCGTGCAAAGAGTGACTCGGCAAATTTAGGAAACCGACAGAACGCAACGACTCCGGGTCTTCAGCCTTCGGTCATGGATGATATTCTAACTCGTACATGTGGTTGTTTACACCCTCACCTCAATCGCTCCCTTTTTTTTTTTTGCTTTCATAACCCTTCTTCCATGTCTGGTGGTCATCTGGCTCAAAACATAGGGCTCGGATTTGTTTGCTCCAAAGCTTCTTAAAAGCGCTCATCCAGCCAACCGACCCCCGGATCAGACCGGCCAGACTGGCTCCAGGAATAGACCTTGTTGTGGGTCTCTGGATTTAGTCTTCGTACTGTGTCAAGCCTAAACTACTACTAAAGGCTGCATATATATATATATAATAAGGCACCTGCTGAGTGCAATTTATTGAAAGATTGTTCACTTAAAAAGATGCTCCTCTTGAAGCCGACCACACAGTTAAAACTCCCCTAAACTTACAACGCACGCGTAAAATTAGAGCATCGCCATCGTGTGACTTCCCCCGGTTTGCGTTGAATGAGACGGCAGTAACCCAAGCGGTTCCTCTGGAAGCACCAGCTGCGGGCCACACACCGAGTCACACCGCCTCACCGGGAATTCTGGGTAAAATAATGAACCGCGTCCAAAAGGAAAACGGTTCCCCCAGCGCTACTTTTGAGCGGAGCGGCCGACCGACTGTCGTGTTGCCACGGCAGCGACAGTTTCGTCCAAAAAAAAACCAAACAAAAAAACCACGAGGCACCACTCTGCGATCTGTTTTTGGCTTCGGGAGCGTCACGCTAATAGATTTTTGGGAAATCAGAGCTGCCCTCCCCGACCAGACCCACAGGAAACTGAAGACGCACACACGCACACGCACACGCACACGCACACACACACACACACACACACACACACACACACACACACACACACACACACACGGGGTCGAGGCTTATATCTTTGGATAGGTTAGGGTGTTGGGGTTGGGGGGGGTGTTAAGCCCATTTTGGTTCGTCTCACCTCCAGTTTTGGTATTTCTCACTTTACACATTTTGAAGCCCTTAAACAGCAGCTAAATTACCATTATTATTATTATTATTATTATTATATTTTATTTTGTTTCTCTCCAGGCGAAGGAGATCCTGACGAAGGAGTCCAACGTCCAGGAGGTGAGATGTCCGGTGACGGTGTGCGGCGACGTGCACGGCCAGTTCCACGACCTCATGGAGCTGTTCAAGATCGGAGGGAAATCTCCAGACACAAACTACTTGTTCATGGGGGACTACGTGGACAGAGGCTACTACTCCGTAGAGACCGTCAGTTTACTAGTTGCACTTAAGGTGAGTCACGATTTACAAAGTCTTTTGTGTCTTTTAAATTTGTTTTTTTTTTAAAAAAAGCGCGATTTTAACCCTCGTTTTGAGAAGGGGTGAAAAAAACAACAACAACAACCGAAATGAACATACCGATACGTTTCTCTGCTGGTGCTTCAGGTACGCTTCCGGGAGCGCATCACAATCCTCCGAGGGAACCACGAGAGCAGACAGATCACGCAAGTGTACGGCTTCTACGACGAGTGCCTAAGGAAGTACGGAAACGCCAACGTCTGGAAGTATTTCACCGACCTGTTCGATTACCTCCCCCTCACCGCCCTGGTGGACTCTCAGGTGAGAACGGTGCACGTCGGTCGGCTTCACGGGTGGAAAAACTGGAACGTGGACGTTCCGAGCGAATTCACCGTCGTTCTCCCGTCTCTCGTCCCCCCCCTCGTCCCCCCCGCGAAATGAAACGAAGAACATTTATCAGGAAAGGAAATCTTGTTTTGGTGTGAACGATTCAGAAGCTGTGGTACCGTACTCAGATCTCTCTCTCTCTCTCTCTCTCTCTCTCTCTCTCTCTCTCTCTCTCTCTCTCTCTCTCTCTCTCTCCCCCCCCCAGATTTTCTGCCTTCACGGAGGCCTGTCACCGTCCATAGACACATTGGATCACATTCGGGCTCTGGACCGTTTGCAGGAAGTGCCGCACGAGGTAAGGCCCGCGTTTCGACGTCCTTCGGAAAGCAAAGTTACTCGCGGCCTCGTGGTCGGGAACAACAGCTTCGGTACATCGGAGGGGAACCGAACGTTTGAAACATAATCGTCGGCGGGAGTAACGTGATCACGACTTTTAAACACCCCAACGTTTCTCCGCCACCGAGCACACTCGCAGCTAAAACGTGCCGGCGGCCGTTCACCGATTTTGACCTCCTCTTCGCCCCCCCCCTCTCCCTCCCTCCCTCCCTCCCCCACCCCCACCCTCCCCCTCCCGCAGGGTCCCATGTGCGACCTGCTGTGGTCCGACCCCGACGACCGCGGCGGCTGGGGCATCTCTCCCCGAGGAGCCGGCTACACGTTCGGTCAGGACATCTCCGAGACGTTCAACCACGCCAACCGCCTGACGCTGGTGTCTCGCGCCCACCAGCTGGTTATGGAGGTGTGTGTGTGTGTGTGTGTGTGTGTGTGTGTGTGTGTGTGTGTGTGTTTATCTACGCAGGCGACCTAATCTGCATAATTGTACGTCTGCTGCCGAGGGAGGTTTAAGCCCGGAAAAAAAACTTGGGTGTACGTCAGTCGGCCACAACTGCAGATTACACAATCCGCAAGTTAAATACAGCAAAAGCGGCTCTGAGCGATTGCTGGTTCAGGACCAACTGTCGCATCACCAGCTCGCACTTTCATTCTGAGTTCAAGAGGAGGTTAAGTTTTTAGATTTTCAGTGCGGTAGCACATTTTTTTTTTGGCGTGTGTGTTTGTTTTTGTTTCATGAATTATACATGTGCAGTGAATAATGCGTCTGCTTTTTCCCCTGCAGGGTTACAACTGGTGCCACGAGAGGAACGTGGTGACAATATTTAGCGCTCCCAACTACTGCTACCGCTGCGGCAACCAGGCGGCCATCATGGAACTGGACGACACCCTCAAATACTCCTTGTAAGCACGCAAAATGGACTTCGCTCCCAAATTATGCGCAGAATATTTGCTTAACCGGGATGAGCATTTATGACTTCTTCTTTTTCTTTTCCTTTTCCTTTTCCTACTCTTTTTCTTTGCCAGCTTGCAGTTCGACCCGGCGCCTCGCAGAGGGGAGCCTCACGTCACCCGCCGCACCCCCGACTACTTCCTGTAAACTCTGACCTTCGACCCCTTGTACAGTCAAGTCCAGCATTGCCATGATATACGACCTTCAACTGACATGAGAGAGGAGCGGGAGGGTGGGAGGCTGTGGTGGTGGGGGGTGGGGGTGGGCGCTACACAGCAGTGCACATTGTATATC
Source organism: Brachyistius frenatus (assembly GCF_029030835.1). Classification (NCBI taxonomy): domain Eukaryota; kingdom Metazoa; phylum Chordata; class Actinopteri; family Embiotocidae; genus Brachyistius; species Brachyistius frenatus. The sequence goes on from NW_027210604.1 coordinate 3,118,569, forward strand.
CACACAAGACCTATTTAAAGCATTTAACAAAAAAAAAAACAACAACAACGTCTGTGTCTATGAATGGACCAAAAAAAAAGGTGTGTGCCATAATCATTACAATATTCATTGCTGAGGACTTGTATTGAGAATCTCCCCCTCTATATAAAAACAACAGTGCTGTTTCAATTCCTTATCCTTGTACCCGCGTAGCTGGACTGACGGCAACAAAAGGCCCAAGACTGAATTTTTTTGCCATTTCAAAACGCGGCTGTTCGAGTCCCACATGCCATGGCTTAACATCCACGAGATCCCAACGCGATCTCTTTGCACTTTTGTAAATTTAAAGAAATGTAACATATGTCAAAAGATGAAAAAGATTTCACACTACAGATGGTTTGGGGTTGTTCTTTTTTTCTTTCTTTCTTTTTTTTGTTGTTGTTGATTTTTCCGATTTTTTTTTTTTTTTTTTTTAAGTTACACATAAAGCCCCCATCAGGCAAGTTTTACACAAAGTTTCTTTGTTCTGTGTAACTTTTGAGGAAAACCCTTCTTTATGCAGTCACCCCGCTTGGTTGTATATGATGGGACAGATGATGGTGTTCATCCACGTCAACTCACTCACTCCCTCTGAACTTACAGAGTCTGTATTAACCAAATAATTTGAATAATAAAGATGACGGTGGCTTATTGATTCGAATGTGCCGTTTTCCTCCTTTCGGATTTCTACTGCCGGAGGTTTCGCCTCGATGGATGACAGGAAGTGTCAAGTGTAAGTTTTATGTTCCTCACCAAGCAGCGTCAACATTTGCTTTGAAGTGATACCAGAAGTTCTGTAAACGATGAGGGACACAAATGGGAAAAAAAACAAAACAACAACCCTAAAGAATAACAGATATGTTGGTGGTTTGTTTGCACAAAACTCTGGCAGGATTATGGCACAATTGATATCACAGGGAGTTTACTGAAGACTTAATTAATAGTCCTTTTGTGGTTTTCCAGCTCGAATTAACAGATTCTCCAAAAGTATTGTCAAACATTTTAGGAATGTTACCAGAAAATATCCGCCTGTTGCTTAAAGCAAAAATACTAACATTCAAAGAAGTTCTACTTAAAACATTTTTAAGAGTCATGATCTGAAAAAACATTTAAAAGAATGTAAACGCAAAACGTTTTTAAAACGTTTGTCGAGAACGCTGTTCTACGTCTGAGAAGAACGTTACGGGAACAACGACAACAAAAATTCCTACTGAAAACGTCACGAGCGATTTAAGAACAATGATATCAGTTATTGGTCACAAACAAAAATACATGCAAAATTTGAAGTCATTACGCGCGTGCCTACTATTCTGTAAACATCCTAAAGCAATTTGCTGCTTCACATCTAAACAAACATTTTGGAACATTTATTTGTGACAAAAAAAAAAAAAAAAAAAAAAAAGCATGAAGCAATATTTAGAAATGAATGAAGTGTATATATATTCAATCAAGGCTTATAATAACGTGCCGGAGAAACAGTTTATAAAAGGGAAGACAGCGCCGCTCAGTGGCACCTTAGATTACTACATTAGAGAGTTCAGTTTCAGACGTACTTTAAACACCATAAAAATAACAAGACAAAGTTAAGATAGGTAGGTATTTACTTTATTAATCCCCGAGGGGAATTTTTTTTTCCGCTACAGCAGCATACAGAAGCAATAAGATAATAATAGAAATAATAGAATAAAATAATAGAATAGAATAGAATAATAGAAAAGCAATAAAATTGCAGTAAATAGCAGTAAAAAAAATATGAATATAAAATGCACAGTATATACAGTACATTATTATATATATATATATATATTATATACAACAAACCAAGAACACAGTCAACAGTGTTATTTGTACTGTGATGGATTTTGCCAGAGGTGAGTTATTGTACAGTCTTATTGCAGTGGGCAGGAATGATCTCCTGTATCTGTCCTGAAGACAAAGTTCATAGAAATGATCCGAAATGCCTTTATTTTTTTATTTTTTATTTTTTTTGCACAAGAACTCACTTAATAAATTTTTTTTAAATTTTTTTTTTACATAATATAAATGATTGTGGCGAAAATAATGAATACTATTTTTTTTTAAACATTTAAAATTTTATTGAATAACCCCGCCCCAAAAATTGAGACGCTGATATTTAAAAAAAAATAAAAAAAATAAAATAAAATAAATGGAGACCGGGGTTAGATAAACAGAGCCTCCCACCCTCCTCCTCCTCCTCCTCCTCCCCCCACCTACGTCACCCTCCTACGTCACCCTCTACGTCAGCCGCCTCGTCCGCAGACTTCCAGCCGCCGTCGGACCCTCCGCGTCTTGTCGAGGCCCTGCAGAGGAAACTCAACCTCTGGATCCGCGTTTAAACAAACAACAACAACAAAAAAAACAATTGACGGTGCGTAGCCTTCCGAAAGCAGTGTTTTTTATTTTTATTTCTTTATATATTTAGATTTATATTTAGATCCTGTGCTGAAGAATTTAAAAGCTTTTTCTCATTTTGTATCCACGTTTGTTGTTTTTTGTTTTTTTGCTCGATGTTGGTTGCTAAGAGGCCTCGCTGCTAAAGCTAAGCTAAGATGCTAGCATTGTGCACGGTAATGCTAGCCGTCTGCTTTTAGCTTCCTATGCACCCCCTTTTTTTTCTTTTTTTTTAGGGGGGGGTGTAAATAAACACACACAAGCCATCTTTTTTTTTTTTTTTTTAAATGTGTTTTATGTATTCAAACCCCCTCCTCCGCCCTCCTCCACCCTTTTGTCAGTTATCAACGGCGAGCCAGCTAGCATGGTTAGCATCGGGGGGGGGGTTGCTAACGTTAGCTTCGGGAGTTGTACAAGAAAAAAAAAATAACAACAACGTGAATTGAAGTTTTACATTTTTACAAACTCGCCGTTTCTTCCCGACTGTTATTATTATTTATTGTTATTATTATTATCATCGCGTTTGTGCGGTTTTAGCTGCTCGTCTGCTCTCTGACGTAGAACGAGAAGCGCTAAAGTTCGCTAACCGGCAGGTTTTAATCCAACAACTCCCGACGTTTTGTTCATAATCTGTGTTTCCTCCACCTCTCCACCTCCACCACCTCCTCCTCCTCCACCTCCATCTCTCCTCCACCTCTCCACCACCTCCTCCTCCTCTCCACCTCCACCTCCTCCACCACCACCTCTTCCACCACCTCCTCCTCCTCCTCCACCACCTCCTCCTCCACCTCCTCTCCACCTCCACCACCTCCTCTCCTCCTCCACCTCTCCACCTGCTCCACCACCACCTCTCCTCCTCCTCCTCTCCTCCTCCACCACCACCTCTCCACCACCTCCTCCTCCTCCTCTCCACCTCCTCCACCACCTCTCCTCCTCCACCTCTCCACCACCTCCACCTCCTCCACCACCACCTCTCCTCCACCTTCACCTCTCCTCCTCCACCTCCACCTCTCCTCCTCCACCTCCACCTCCTCCTCCTCTCCACCTCCTCCACCACCACCTCTCCTCCTCTCCTCCTCCACCACCACCTCTCCTCCACCTCTCCACCACCTCTCCTCCTCCTCCACCACCTCCACCTCTCCTCCTCCACCTCTCCACCACCACCTCTCCTCCTCCTCCTCTCCACCTCCTCCACCACCACCTCCATCTCTCCTCCACCACCTCCACCTCCTCCTCCTCTACACCTCTCCACCACCTCCACCTCTCCTCCACCTCCACCTCTCCTCCTCCACCTCTCCTCCACCTCCACCACCTCTCCACCTCTCCTCCTCCACCTCCACCTCTCCTCCTCCACCTCCTCTCTCCACAGATAATGCCGACGATAAAACTACAGAGCTCCGATGGGGAAATCTTCGAGGTGGATGTTGAGATCGCCAAACAGTCTGTCACCATCAAGACCATGTTGGAGGGTAACGACTCCTTCAAATCATCACCAACCTGTTCAACCACATCTTTAGAGTCACAATCAGATATTCATATATATATATATATATGAATATGATTGTTTTTATGGCCGACAGGGCATTTTTTTTGTTTTATACACCTCGTTATATATATATATAGTCCAAAATGTGGGAAAAAAAAACCCTACCACACACACACACACACACACACACACACACACACACACACACACACACACACACACACACACACACACACACACACACACACACACACACACACTGCAGACTGATCTGCTATCGGTTGATTCCTCCCACAGATTTGGGAATGGACGACGAAGGAGACGATGACCCGGTTCCCCTCCCGAATGTGAATGCTGCTATCCTCAAGAAGGTACACAAGACACACACACACACACACACACACACACACACACACACACACACACACACACACCTGCGATGGTTGGAAACCTTGAACCTAAATCCACATTGTTTTTCTTTTGAAGAGTTTTATAAAAACGGGTTGCAGGGCAGCCATTTTAATAAGGCGCTTAAACCTCAGAGCACATTCAAGTCACCTCGGTTGACCTCAGGTGTCCCCCCCCCCCCCCCCCCCCCCTCTCCCCCGTCAGGTGATTCAGTGGTGCACTCATCACAAAGACGACCCCCCTCCCCCCGAGGACGACGAGAACAAGGAGAAGAGGACGGACGACATTCCCGTGTGGGACCAGGAGTTCCTGAAAGTGGACCAAGGCACCTTGTTTGAACTCATCCTGGTAAATACCGTCTGCGCCGACGTCTCGTTTGACTTTCGGCTCTCGCCTCGATTGCTTCCTTAAAAGGTCGACGCTCATCTTAAATAAACCGTTTCCCCCCCGTCGCTCCCCTTCAACTTCAACCACGACCGTATATTGTAAACGGTTCACGTTTAGATACGCGAGGCTTTTTTTTATTTATTTTTTTTTTAACTTCTTTCTGGAATGGAATTGTGTTTTTATTTTGGCGGCCGAACCGAAACCCCTCGCGTGCCTCCCTCTCCGTCTCTCTCCGGATGCCGATCCGAAGTCGAACCCGTCGGCGCGTACCCACGAGGAGTCGCAGACGCCGAAAACGGTTTTGGCGTCCCACAGTTAGATTTGTTGACTCTTCTGTCGCCCTCTCTCGACCACCGCGGATGTTTCCCCCGCCGGCTCTCCCCGTCCCGCCGTCTTGTTTTTCTCTCACCGAGCGGCTCGATTGGGTTCGACCGAGAAACACGTGTTGCTTAGCAACAGCCGGGAGACTGGGTGAGAGGCTCTGGAACCGCTGCTGTAAAAAAAAAAAACCCCAAAAAACTGGGAACGTTTTTAGTTTTAACTGTTCAAAACCAGGCTGTTTGTTTGTATTTACTGCGAAGCACCCTTCAGCATCCGCCGCGTTGTCTTTCCTCCGTTCAGGCCGCCAACTACTTGGACATCAAAGGCCTGCTAGACGTCACCTGCAAGACGGTGGCCAACATGATCAAGGGCAAAACCCCGGAGGAGATCAGGAAGACTTTCAACATCAAAAACGATTTCACAGAGGAGGAGGAAGCCCAGGTAAGCGAGCGACTCCGTCCCGTCAGAAAGGCGCACGAACGAACGCGTCAAGTTTTTGTTTTGTTGTTGTTTTTTGTGGAACGTTTAAACAACAACGACAACAACGATGTCGCGTCGTCCGCAGGTACGCAAAGAGAACCAGTGGTGCGAAGAGAAGTGAAGAGGAGGATCCCGCCAACACTACACCACCGACGAGGATCGTCCCCGGCTAACTGGTTGCACTGGCGTTGTTCATACTTGTTAATATTTACATTTAGTATATTTAAAGCCACGTTTCCCCCCCCCCCCGCCCCCAACCCCCCCCCCCACACCCCCACCTTTCTGTATACCAGTAATAGCATGCCCACGTTAACCCGCCTGTGTGGTGTCCTTAATTTAAAGCTAAGTAGCTTTCTTTCTTTCTTTTTTTCTCCAGTTTCCACACACTCATGTTGTGTATTGACATAAAGATAAATAGTCCTGGTTTCATGGCTTTGTACCCTTTTTAAAGATTCAAAGACAGTCCTTTTGGATTTATTCTCCCCTCTCCCCCCCGCCCCTCCCTTCCTCACCCCTCTATTATTAATCGCTCTGGTTGTCTTTTTTACTGGACCCGTTTTCTTTTAGTTCAATTGATGAAATAAAAAAATGGCTTTTTGACAATGGAAATACAAGGTTGAATATTTTTGGTTTTTTTTTTTGTTGCTCTGTAAATGCGTCCGTTTTGTGAAACCGTGTTTTAAGAGGAGTTGTTTAAAAGGAAGAAGAAAGAAGAAGAAAGAGCCCAGGTTTGAGGTACAAAGATGTTTTCTGCATATAACGGCCTCTGGACTCGAAGAGCGCGCGTCGTCGCGCCGCGTCGGGTAACTCGTTCCTGATTCATGTTGTATTGAATTGGAACCTTTTCTCGTGAGCTCCGATGCTGGTTTTTAGGATGGTCAAAAATTTGAAGGAGTAAATAAATCATTAAATGGATGGCGTCTCTGTCATTTTTTTTTTTGGTCTTGACACTGCCAGCTGCTGAGGACAATTGATTTTTTTTTAAATTTTTTTAATTTTTTTTTTTAAATGAGGCAAATTGATCTATTTTAATCATTTTTTTTTTTTACAACTTTTGTCACAATTCTTGAAATCCCGTGTTCACTTTACAGCCACAGCAGGCACGGACAAGATATTCGAAACACTTTATTACATCAAAACAAAAACAAAAGAACACAATTCATACATCAGAGGCGGGTATTTTTTTTTTTTTTGTTTGTTTTTTTTAAAATACAAAAGACATCTTTCGAGGTGTTTTCCGCTACTGACCTGAACATCCTCGGGCTGGGGGGTTAAAACGAGCTATTTCTAGCACAACAGCGCTCTCTGCTGGAGGAAACCGGTTTTGCTGTACAAAAAGCTCGGCCTGCAGTTTGGCCACAAAGAGTCGTAAGCTGCGAGCAGAACAGTAAAAAATAAAATTAAAGCTTTATTTATTTTCTTGACTGAAAAAAAAAAAAGAAAAAAAAAAGTCTTCTCGTTACGTTAAAATTGGAACATGCACAGATTGAGAATACAAGATAGAGCCTGAAGGCTGCTGCAGTAACACGACCCAAAACAAAAAGTAAAACTCTTCACAAACACAAAATGTATTGCTTTAAGACATGGTAGAAACTAAAAGAATCTTTTCTTTTTTTTTTTAGTTATGCAACTTTTTTTTTTTTTTTTTTTTTTACATAAAAACATATAAAAGTTTAATTATAATATAAAACTTTACAACACAATGCAATATAATAGTACCCATTTGGTCTCAGATTAGTTTGCGGAGCTGCAAAAAAATGTTCAGTCAAAAAGGAAAAACAGCCGAGAGACTTATTAATTAAAAAAAAAAAAAAAAAAAAGAAACAACACTTTTTGTGACGGTTTTGCCACCAGCAAAACATCTGACCTTAAAAATCACACGAGATTTCATACAAAAATAACAAAACTTAGGAGAAAACACAACAACAACAACAACAAAAAAATATATATAACGGTTGATGAAGCCAGAGTCTGACAGCCTGAAAGTGCCTAAAAGAAGTCGTGTAACTTGAAGTTGGGAATTCTCTTTTTTACCTGCTGCAAAATATATATCTTTTTATGTCAAAGGAGCTTCACGGGTAGGAATAAAAACGATTAAAAATTCAGTGGAACAGAAGTCGGGACTGTTTGTAAAAATGACGGCTTAAAAAAAAAACCAGAAAGTGAAAATCTGAGGTTGCGCTGCTTGGGCCCGGTGGTCGTTGGTTCGGTGTGCGCGCGTCACGGCGACGGCTGTGATGGCGACGCGTCAGCGGTGCGTCTCTACGGGACGATTAAAAGCTGGACGAAAGTGTCTCGAAGTCAGATCTGTTTTTGTTTTTGTTTTAGGTCTGCTTTTAGGTTCATTTGATGATTGTCGTAAAGGTCGAAACAACAGGTCAGTTTTTGGGAGAGAAAGGGGAGAAGGGGAAGGGGGGGGGAGAAAACAACAACAACAACAACAAACAAACAAACAAAACAACCACCACACGGCTCCAGAGTTATTTATGTAAAAAAAAAAAGAAAAAAAAAAAGAGATTCTCAGAGGTCAAACTAATTGCTTTGGTCGAGTTTAACCCGCAGCAGACGGGGAGACAAAGAATTTTGTTTTCTCGGCTGCGCGTGGATTTCCACGCGTCCCGTTGTTTTGGCGTAGAAATGCGGACTCTCGGGAGAATCCCGCCTCTCGTGCGGGTGCCGTTGTGCGATGAAGGTGGTCTCCGCGGCTCCGGAGGAAGCTGAGGTGGGGGAGAGAGGGGGGTGGAGGAAGAGGAGGTGGGGTGTGGAGCGGGAGTGGGAGAGAGGGGGAGGGAGGGAGGGAGTCGAATCACTGAGTCTCTGTTAGCACTTTGAGAGAAAGTCCCGCCGCCTTGGCGGCCGACAGCGCCGCGGAGCTGTGCGTCTGCTTGCCGGACAGTCCCGGGTGTGTGGCGGCGGCGGCGGCGGCGACGGCGACGGCGGGGGGGGGTGCGTGTTTGGTCGGCTGGCGGAGGTCGCCGCGTCTGCCGCCGACGCCGCCGCAGCCGACGCGCGAGGGGAGGCGGGCGGCGGGGGAGGCGGGCGGCGGGGAGCAGCCCGGGGAGGCGGGGCGCCGGTGCTGGTAGAGGCGGTGGAGGGCGGGGGACGGGGAGGGGGGCGAGTCTATGGCACTTAAATCTGAAGAAGCTGGGCTGGGGCAGCCTCCTCCTTGAAGGTAGCGAATGCACTTCTTTTTCCTCCTAGGAACAGTCAGAGAGAGTTATCTGTGAATAGAGTGTGGATGGTAAACGTCAGCAGGCGTCAAGTGAAGATGCATCATTCACACCGAGCTCCACGGACAGGACAGGACAGGCAGGGACGGGGATGGTGGTGGTGGTGGTGGTGGGGGTGAGTGAGGGGGGGGGGGGGGGGTAGTATTAGTGTCCCGGGTGAGGTCGTTTTCCACCACGGATCCGTCCAGAAGGCTTTTTTTTTAAAATTTTTATTTATTTATTTTTTTAGTTTGAGGGCACTTTTTTCTGAGTTGGAAAAAAAAAAAAAAAAAGGAAAATTGAAAGTTGCTTTCTTTTATGCGGTTTATGCGGTTATGCGAAATAAAATAAATCAATAAATACAAATATTAGATCGCTTTTCGAAGAAAACGTGTTGCGAAAATCGGGAAAGATGGAAAAAAAAAAAAAACCGGTCGAACGCGTTCGGCTCATTGTTTAAACCCGCCTGCAGTCCCGACGCTAAGCTCGGCTGAACTAAACTCCTGGTTCTGGTTCTACAGTTCAAACAGAGACTTCGTTCCCCCCCCCCCCCTCCCTAAAAATGTGAAACTCTTCCATTAATATAAAGACATTTTGATATATATATATATATATTTTCCTTTTAACGCATATTGACATCGATAAGGAATTGAACGTTTGAGAGAGATTTCTCGAGGGCCGATCGGCGAAGCTCGCGAAGCGTTTGCGCGTCGCCGCGCTGCATCAAAGCGGCGAACGGGATCCCGCGATCATCACCAGAATCACGATATGAGTCACCAGGTGTAACCGCGGAGGGAAAGGCGCTCGGGCCATATTTAGAGAGGGAGCGAGGGGGGTGGGGGCGGTGGGAGGGGGGGGAGGAGGAGGAGAGCGCGATAGAAAGTGATTTCGAAATGTCAGAGTTCACCATCAAAAGGCGCCGGTTACCACATCGCATGAATGGAGAAAGTTGAAAGCAGATGGGCATGAGAACGCCGTCAAAATGCGACGCTGCAGGGAGTTTGAGTGTGTGTGTGTGTGTGTGTGTGTGTGTGTGTGTGTGTGTGTGTGTGTGTGTGTGTGGAGCTGTGGTGATAAGGATTTGCTCTAACCACATTCAGCCCCCTTTGTTCTCTCAAACCGAAACACACACACACACACACACGGACGCACGGTCAGATTTCCATGACGTGACGGTGGGGGAAGACGACGGGGTTGCAGCTTGCTGCAGGAAGAAGAAGAAGAAGAAGAAGAAGAAGAAGAAGAAGCTTCTTCTTCTTCTTCTTTTTTTTTTTTTTTTTTGGTGTGTGTGTGTGTCTTTTCTGCAGAACCGCACGGATCCCCGACGCCTGCAGTGACGCCGTGAATCCCCGCCGCTTCTCACGGTTTACATCGTACCGTTGGCCGCCGCTGACGGGGGCGGGTGGAGGAGGAGGAGGAAGGAAGGGGGGGGGAGGGGGGGGAAACGGAGACTGTCGTAATGACTGTTGCGATTTTTATGAAAAGGTCATAAAAAAAAAAACCAGAAGCCATTCGGGGTCGTTGCAGCAGCTTTGCAGCGGTAAAATGAGCCGTAGGTGTTGGAAGTTCAATCAGACTTTTTTTTTGTTTTTTTATTTTTAAAAACGGCCGGTGTTGTTTTTTTTTTTTTTTTTTTTTGCCGCACCGATCGCCGCGGCGACACAAAAACCGTTTCCGGTTTGACTTTTATTTGACTCCGGAGTATTTGGAAAAAAGAGGAAAAGCTGGCCCTCGCGCTTGACTTTAACTCCGTACCGGGTCGACCCGATCCGAACGCAGCGCCGGCTGGTGGAACGTGACGCCCGCGCGAGTTGAAGTACTTGTTGTCGGAAGTTTTACGAAAAAAATAATAACAATAAATAAATAAATAAATAATACCCTCCAAAAAAGTTGCACAAACTTCTGGTGAAATCTCTCTTCAAGTCTTCCAAGTTTGCGCGGCATCGATTTAAAATTCTTCGACTTAAGGAAAAACAAAAACAAAAAACCAAGATCGGTATGTTTACCGGATCGGTATGTTGCACCGGCCGAGCGTGTTTTTTTATTTTATTTTATTTTTCATTGAGTGGGTTCTCCCTTTAACGTATTGACTGCTTTACGAAGCGCAGAAGAAACGCGGCGCTGAACCGAAACCACCTCGAGGTGAAAAAAAAAAAAGAAAAAGATGACGACGCGGCGGAGCTGTAGTTTTTAGTGAGATAGCTCAAAATACAGTTTTGGACATTTTGACCTTTGACCTCGGAGGAGGAAGCCCTTTCGTCATCGACCGGCCGCAGACCGTGCGGCGGGTGTAGTACGTTTTCAAATTCCTTTTGAAGGAAGGAGCGTTAGCGGGACCGCCTCCGAGGAATGAAGCGATCGGACAGAAGTGATGCGACAGAGGGGTTAAAATGGGATGCGGGGGGAGGGGGGGGTGTCGGCGGGAGGGAGGGAGGGATGCGGGGCGAGTCGGCTGGGACAGGGGCGGAGCGGCGCCGTGGGGGGGCGGGAGGGAGGGAGGCGGCAGGCGGGAGGCGGACGTTGGTTCGGTACACACCTGCAAGGGCCGCACCAGTCCGTTTGTTGGTTGAGGCCGAAGCGAGCCCGGCATTTCTTAGGAGAGCCCGGGTCTGAGCAACGAGGCGCGGCATGCACAACGACAGGAGGAGGGAGGAAAAGCCCCCCCCGCCCCCCCCCCAAAAAAAGAGAAGAAAGAAAATAAGAGAGGAGCAGAAGGAGGAGGAGGACAAAAAAGGGTTAGAAGGGTGAGGAGGACACGCGCGAGAAGACATGAAGACAAGAAGAAGAAGAAGAAGAAGAAGAAGAAGAAGAAGAAGAGATTGTGCGAGGAAGAAAAAAAAAAAAAGAAAAAGCGCCGGTCGCAGCTTCAGAGACGAGCCGTCAAGTAAAAGTGTTAGTAGGCGTTTTACAGCACAACAATGCAACATCAGCGGACCGGCGGGAGGAACCGGCCCGACACGGGAGGTGGGTTGGGGGGGAGGGTGGGGGGTGGGGGGGGGAGAAGAAGAAGCAGCCGTGCCGTGACACCCTTTGTTAGTACGGGATTTAAAAAAAAAAAAAAAAAAAAAAAGCTTTTCAAAGCTCCCCGCTTCCACGTGGAGAGACGTCAAGCGCTCCACGGACGCACGCCTTCACGGGACGCTCCAGATCAACATCGAGTTACCGCATTCTTTTGTTTTGTTTTGTTTGTTTGTTTGTTTTTTTTTTAACTCGGGCTGTTCACTTTTGAAATGAATTGCGGCGTTTGTTCGGGTCAAGCCGAAGCAGCAGCTTTTTTTTTTTTAATTTTTTTTTTAGTCATATTTCTCCGTCGCGCGCTCCTTAATCTGAAAAAAAAAAAAAAAGACTCCAGACGTCCACGTTCCTCTTTAAAATGCGCATAATAATGGATTCAAAACTGTTACGGCTTCTCGTTTTTCTACCTCAACGCAGTTCTTGCGCCGGCGTGAGCAGCGGGCCCCCCCCACCCCCCCACCCCCACCCCCCTCCCACCGGAGCGATCCCGGTCCGACCGTTACCCGGAACGGGTCAAGAGTCGGTTCGACTTGTTTTCGTTCCCCTTTCAGTAACGGCGCAGGAAAAGACGGAAAGGAAAAAAACAACAACAACAACAACAACAACAACAACAAAAAAACACCCGCAGCGTCTGATGGGGAGTTTTTTTTTTTTTTTTAATCTCGGAAGAGCTTTGATGAGAACACGCAAAAGTGATGCGCGCCGGGATTAAAAAAAAAAACAACCCAAAAACGCTCTCATCGGTCGGGTCGGGTGGAAACCGGAGTGGGCGGGTTGGGGTTTGACGTTTTTAGAGACACATCCTGCCGTCGGAGACGAGCGCCGACGCAAGTTCGAGCTCGGCTCGACGCCTCTGGGACACACGGGAGGAGTCGACGCCGGCCGTTCGGTTTCTCACGCCGAGGCGGGGGGGTGTGGGGGGGGGGGGGTGTTGGAAATAAAACAAAAAAAGAGGTGCGTGTGTTTACCTGTGTTGGAGTCCTGCTGCTTCTCCCTTTTTCTTCTCTTCTTTTTGCCCTGTGGGAGAACACAAACAAACAACCCCCCAATGAAATGAGACAACCGTTGAGATGACTGACGTACTGAATACTCATCAATCGGGGAGGTGGGGGGGAGGGAGGGAGAGGGGGAGGGGGCTGGAGGTGAGCGGCGGCAGCAGGTCTCCCCCCCCCACCTCCCCCCCCCACCACTCCCTCCTCCCTCCCCCAAGTTAATTTGTTTTGTCTTAAAAGCAGATTACACACCCAGATTAGTTATATCATCGTGAGACGTCGATCGTAATGAAACAAGAGTCCCCAAAATAAATAAAAAAAATCCGAGATGTTGCAAAAAAATAATAATAATAATAATAAAAAAAAAAAAAATAAAAAAAACCAACAACAACAAAAAAAAAAAATCAGTTTTAAAAGATTTCTTGTACGTTTATTTTTGGCTGCGTCTCCAGGCGGATTGCGATGTGCGCGACTGTTGAGGTGAACATCAGAGTTGTTCACGCAGATCCGGTGATGGTGAAGTGAGGCCTCATATTTGGGCGAGATGAAGGATGTGGGTGCAGAGATCTACCGCCTACGCTTCGGTGTCTGCCCTCCTCGGCTCGCTGTCAGCATCGTCTATGTGGTTTCACAAACTCCTCAACAACAACTGCAGCTTTGTGAAGCTTTGTCTTTTTCTGTGGCCGTATATATACATATATATATATATATACATATGCATATATACGCATGTGTGTGTGTGTATGTTTTGTGACTCGGGAGGAGAAACCCTCCACAGGTGCGGGGGCGATACGCGGAGCTTCTCTTCCTGTTTCGCGAGCAGGTCCAGTTGTATTTTTTTTTTTTTTAAAGGCGAGGAGAGAGAGGAGGGGGGGGGGGGTGTTACAGACGAGACAGTATTCGAAGCCGCGAATGCGTGCACACGTCGGCATCGGAGGAGTCGCTGTCGTCTCTTCACACACTCCTGCGTTTGAGGCGAGGGACGTCGGCGTCAGAGTTCATCTTCGGCTGCAGCCGAACGACCGCGGGTCGCGTTTCAGGCGCAATTTAATGCGCGACGCGTTGCGCGGCATCAATTAAAAGAAAACAAAATAGGAAAGAAAGAAAGAAAAACAACAAAAAATTAAAAACAAAAAAATGGGACTGCGTTACGACTTGGCGACATGCTTTAATAAAGTTACCTGCCCAATACCGCTCGAGTTTAATCGCAGAGCTCAAGAGTCATCATCGCGCGTGTCCACACGAACCGAACAGCGTTCACGCCTTCCTGAGCTGCTTTAGAAAAGGCTCGAAGCCCCATGCAGGCAGCTCCTACCACACCCATGATCACAGTTCAGCAGAGATCTGGTTTATAACACGTTCAGGAGGTCACCAACTCACGAATGAGACTTTTGTATTTTGAAATGTCCGCTCGTTACCCGGCACGGTCGGTAAAACAAATGAGGAACGACATTTGGAGGCGGGTCGGCGTGCACGTTTGCGATACGAATCGCCGTTTTGAAGGTGTTATAAACCACAGTCCCAGTAAAGTGTCACCATAAACTGCTTTGCCATGCCTGTCCTACATGTCCTACAGAGCTCAGTCACATATAGAGAAGCAAGACAGCGCAGCAGAGAGAAGCGTAAACGTGTTACCGCTCAAACGTGTGTCTAACGGGGGCGGGCTAAAACAGCAGCTTCTATTACAACCATTTAAAAAAAAAAAAAAAAAAGAACTTTTTAGGGGGCAGCTCTCCTGAACATTTTTCTCACACTCATTTATTTTGGACATATTAAGGATTTGTTTTTAGAGAGTGCTCGTGTCAAAAGGTTGGTTTCGGTGTCTCCTCCGCATTAGGGGGGGGGTCACAGTTGTCTAATATGAAAATGAAGGTGCTGCGTTTTAACAGGGATGTCCAGTAAATGAATAGATAAGTAAACTAAGGCAGCGAGGCCAGCCATGCGGCCCTGCTCTCTGTTAGTGGAGCAAAACAGGCTGATTTATACCTCTGTGTGATTCAGTTTACAGGTTAACAAGACGGCTGGTTATATAGCTGTGGGAAAGTGCAAGACTTTTGTGCTGTTGGTTTGTGAAGCTGGTGTGGGTGTGTGTGTGTGTGTGTGTGTGTGTGTGTGTGTGCGCGAGTTGTTAAGATTTTTGGAAGGCGCATGCAGACTCTGCACAGGAATACCCACAACCCTTTTCATGCAGCTACTTTTTTTAATTTTTTTTTTTTTTTTTTTTAAGGTTCCACCACAGAGGTATAAATCCACCGTAAGACGTGTCCCTACCCAATCAGCTTTACTCTTTTCCCCTGCGACCCCGCTAAGGCCCGCCTCCTGCAAGAGTTCAACAGCAAACTGAGAGGTCAGAGGCACACAGCAGCCCAGATCCAGCACATCCCCAAAACATTCAACTAAACACGCATGCACCACACTCCTTTCATTTTCTCCTCTATCTTTTATGAGTTCTGACTGACTGACTGGCTGACTGACTGACTGACTGACAGGCCTGCGAGTCTATAATCAGGCTGCTTTTTGACGTGGTAGCCTCTGAGGTGAGGAAGACAAATATTAGCGAACTCTGATTCACCCAGTTCTGGTTTATTAAATTAGTGCTGTTCCGTTTTTTTTTGTTTGTTTGTTTGTTTTTTTGTAATCTTTCTTTTATTTACAGGGAATCACACCAAGAGAACAAAGAGGTCAAGTTGGTTGGAACAGTTGTTGATGTTTAATGTTCTGTACTTCTTTGTTTTGTTTTTGACATACGTCTGAGAAGCTGATTAGATCAAACTCGGCACTATTAATGTAATAAATAGTGGATCATTTGATCACTTGTCAAAGCAGAAATAGCTCTCGTTTATTTCTCAGTCTTATGTTAATACGCCTGCTGGTGTTGTGTTTCAATTGATTGAAAAACTACAAAAAAAGAAGGTCTGACGAATCTGTAAAAGATGACTCCAGGTAAACATTTGATTTGAGAAAATACTATTTGCAGCACAAACACTGGAGTTCAAAATCTTATCGTGTGTTCTTCATTATTATTTTATTTGGACATTTTCTTTCAAATGTTCTTCTTCAGACACTTTAATTTGAAAGATTTTTGGAGTTGTGCTCCACCTGGTTTACTGTAAACTGTGGTGAATCAGTATTAAAAAAAAAAAAATAATAATAAAAAAAAAGTTCTTTAAGCAAAGTGCAACATCCCCTGACATATAATTCAATAACAATAAAGAAAACTAATTCTAAGTTGTTTTTTTTGTTTGTAAAGTAACAATAACGTAACACATCATCAATGGATCCACACAAATGTTAAAAATGTGTTTTTTTTTTTTTTTTTAAACTATCTTATCCTGCTTTACTACATTTCTCTTTGCTGCAAGCTCAATGTAACCATAGCAACCAAATGACTCCTTCCTTTACTCTAGAGATCGTTCCCACAAC
The DNA here is from genome assembly GCF_029030835.1 of Brachyistius frenatus. Taxonomy (NCBI): domain Eukaryota; kingdom Metazoa; phylum Chordata; class Actinopteri; family Embiotocidae; genus Brachyistius; species Brachyistius frenatus. The sequence goes on from NW_027210604.1 coordinate 3,134,720, forward strand.
AGCCCGGATATAATATGTACGACTTTTCCACAATTTTGCATAACAAAAGTTGGAAAGATTTTTTTTTTTAACATTTTTTCTGGTCATGTTTTTGTTAATCATCATCAGGAATACGCTCATGGGGGTTTCATTACAAATTGGGAGGGGGAGGGGGGCAGTCAGTGTGGAGGAAGAGGAGCAAACAGGGGGAGGAAGAAGGGAATGTGCTTACGTAGTTGTCCCTAGCAGACCAGGTCGGGTAGAGCTGCATGTGCAGTTGTCTTTCCTTCCGGGCCAACTCATAGTACTTGGCCTGTTCCTCCCGGGTCAGTGCGTGCCACTGGACACACACACACACACACACACACACACACACACACACACACACACACACACACACACACACACACACACACACACACACACACACACACACACACACACACAAGAAACTGTAAGTATTTGGATTTATCTGCTTGAAACAGTCTCTGGTGGGTCAAGTTATCAAGTTAACAAAAGTTTTCTTCAATGTCGGGAGAAAAAAAAAAAAAATACGAGAACATCAAAGTAAAAGATAAATTATTAACACTTGGAGAAGAAACTTTCCTCTCGACTTTACATCGCGAGGGCTCTAATTACAATAATATCAATAAAACACATGTAGTCGCTTTATTTGTGAGACCAAAATAAAGTATTTGTGATTGCATCAAAGTAATACCAAATAAATGAAAATGATAATAAACAAAACGATATTTCCAGGAGATATGAAACCTCACAAGTCATTTCAAATAGTCCCTCTGGCTGATGTTTAAAAGAAAACGCTGAAGATGAGCTAGTTTGAGTACGATCAGAGGTGAGCAGCAGTATATGAGAGGAACAGAGTTCACGTTACCACAATCCTCTCATGTTTCTCATGTGTGAAATTACAGACTGACCTGGAAACAGGATTAGTCTGAGCTTCATGTGTGTGTGTGTGTGTGTGTGTGTGTGTGTGTGTGTGTGTGCGCGCATCCCTCACCCTCCGTCCCAGAATCTGATTGATGGCGGCGCTCTCCTTTAACGTGCACTCGGCGATGACCTTCGCCCTCATCTCCTTCATGTAAAGCATGAAAGCGTTCAGGGGTTTCTTGATGACCGGTTTCTTGGGCTCCTTCTCCCGCTTGGCCTCCACGTGCTGCTTCCTGAGGAAGGAGGAAGAAGAAGAAGAGGAGGGGGTCGGGGTGAAGATGGCTGAAGGGATTTGAGAATCTATTTTTGTGTTTGTCTTTTGATTTTTGTCAACAAGGAATTCGACTTGGTTTATTGCTCTCACAAGGCAGCAAATATCTGTTACGTAATTTCACCCTGCTAAGGAATAATCTGACCTTTAGCCCTCTGTAGCACCACAACCTGTTCTTTTTTACAGTCTGCTGTTCCTTACACATTAAACAAACGGGATATATTGCGTTGATTGATAAGATTGGATTTTTCGACGCTGCGGTTGGAGTCAGGTTTCGCCGTTTCCCCCGTTTTCAGTCTTTACGCTGAGCTTAACGAGCTTTCTGCTGCATCAATATTCACATTTAACTCTCGACAAGAAAATGAATACGTACTTTTCACAAAATGTCAAAATTATTAAAGGGGAAGTAAAAGCGGGAAAACTGGATGTTTGGGTAAATCAACATTCTGAACATACCCGTCGATGTTGTAAAAGTTCCTGAATTCATGTCAAATCTTTTCGATGTCCTTCGGGTCAAAATCATTTCCATTTTTAAATTAAAAAAATATCAGACAAAGGACTTAAGACTGAATCAGCATGAAAGTATTAATATTTAAACGGATCAAATATTTATATTAAATAAAAAATCATGGTCCTTGAGTTTGAACGAAGGAAGGGAAACTTGTAAAGCGTGGACAATACTTACACGTACATGCCCCTGTCATACTGATCGTGTTCCTGTTTGCCTGAAGGGGGCACTATGGCTGGGTGGGGGATCCCTGTGGGATGCATGCTCGACGGTCCGAGCATCAGAGAGTGAGGGAACCTGGTAAAGGGAGTGGAGGGGGGGGGGGGGGTGGAGGGAGAGGAGGGTGGAGAACGGTCAGCGAGGCGCAGCGAGTCAGAGGCTGAGAGGACGGCGAGCGTCGAAGCACAAGCAAGAGTTGAGGGGAAGCAACGGGCCGACAAGCGCGGAAAGCCTCTCTTAGTGGATCATCTCAGGGCTGAAAGGTTTGTGTGGTATCGTCTTCAAACTTCCAACAGTGGTTTGACTGAGGAAATACAGGCTGCGTAGACCGATAAGAAGCTCTTTAAAAGCGTAAAATCTTAAAAAGTTGGTGTTCATAGCAATCACTGAGGTCAAAACTGTGCGAGTTGCTTCTATATTTTTTGGGACGCAGCAGTGATGTTAATATCTGTCACCACTAGAGGGCGTTCAAGCATTACTGAGACAGGGGCTGGGAGATGATGCGGAAGAGGAGGAAGATACCTTTTTACATCTCAGACCTTGACTTGTTTGAAGCCTTTTATTCAGTTAGAGCACTAATGAAGGCGTCTTAGTTGTCAAAAAGTAATTTCACCAACCACCACATGTTCCAAGTCTATTAATTCGAGGACAGTGAGAGTATTTTGCTTCATTTTTCCAGAAGTTTCTCACATAAAGCAAAAAAAAACCCAGATGCTTTATGTTTTGGCACTTTTACAGAAGGAAAAAAAAAATTAAGCAGCAATAAGCATCAGCTGCTGGTAGCTTGAAGCAGCTAAGTGTGTGTTCGGGTAAAAAAAAAAAAAATAAAATCAAAATGTATTGGTATTGTCTGTTT